>NC_050466.1:27031188-27327419 GCF_903995425.1 Onychomys torridus | reverse complement strand
ACCAAGTTCTGTACTTATAAGAAACTAGGAAGATGATGCATGAGTAATGCCATTAGTTTCATATAACAGAAAAATAAATCTCAGAAATAATAAATGACTTCTAGAAACCATTAGTGTTATCTTGTTTCCCAACTCACAGCTATCAGAGTAGTCTATAAACCCTTGTGTATTTAGATCCCAAAGAAATGCTCATCCTGTATGATTCAGTCACTGTTTTCCCCATTGGCAGCACTATGGTTTGAATTTGGAATGTCCTTCAAAGGTGTATTAAATGGTTAGACTACATACAGTCTTTTGTATATTGGCACTTAAAAAATAATTTTATAATTTAATTAAATTTTACATATCAGCCATGGATTCTCCTGTTCTCCCTCCTCCAGCCTCCCTCCCACTCTCCCCCCCCCACCCACCCACATTCCCATCTCCTCCAGGGCAAGGACTCCCCTGGGGATTCAGCTCAGCCTGGTAGATTCAATGGAGGCAGGTCAAGTTCCCTCCTCCCTTCGCCCAGGCTGAGCAAAGTGTTCCTGCATAAGCCCGAGGTTCCTCGGCCATGTCCCAGGTGGAGCTCTGGGAGTCCAATCGGCAAGAAAGAGGAGGGATTTTATGAGCATCTTGGCACTTTTGAGAATTGTGGAATACTTAGGAAGTGGAGCCAAACTGGAAGAAGTTATATTAAGAGCAAATGCCCTTAACCGGGACTGTAGATTTTTTGTTCACCCTTTTCTTCCCCCTCACCCTTATTCTCAGTCACCATAGTGTGACCTGGCCTCTACAGTTACAAACTTCTGCCAAAAGCAACATGACCACATTATCACAGTTCAAAATCTGTGAAAATGGAAACACAAGTAAGCAGTTCCTTCTTTAAAGTTTATTATGTCAGATTTCTTTCCCATGACAGTAAGACGCTAACTAAAACAGTTGTGAATCCAATCAAAAGCATTTAAAAGTTCATATGGACAAAAAGATATAATCACTTTAGCATTGCCATGGACCTATGGGCTTCATGTATGTGTGTGAGGAGGAGTGGCAAGGGATTTGGGATTTATCTTAGAGCTTTGTGGATGGTATGGGAATGATATAACCTTAAGCAACATCCCCAGTCCTCCATGAGAAAAATTTTAAGTCACTGTACTAAATTCATTATATTACCATCTTTCTAAAAGTCAGCTTCATCAATGGACTGGTAGTCTGTCAGAGACAAGGACCATGGTCTTTGAGATCCTAGTCAATGCCTGTCATCATTTGCTTTTCTGCCCTGTCTTTAAATATTTTGTAAAACACGTGGAAATAAGTCTGACTATTTAAACTTTCTTGAGCTTTGAGTTCTGGATAAATGGAGGTTTACAATGAAGCCTAACTAATGTAGACTTCTTGATGCTTTAGTGATAAAGCAATAAGCCTGGCCAAGTCTCGGGCCATCTATCAGCTAATCAATATAATGTTCAAGCTACACTAAGATTTTCTAACAGCTGTCAAGACTGACTAATCAGGGATCGTTCAAAAATCACACAGAATAGGAAACCTTTCTCTTCCCTTGGGGATTTCTATGAGAAAAGATCTTGGATAGTAACAGAAGGATTCATTCTCAAATGATCTAAATTATTATTAGCAAGACTATACAAAATGAGAAAACAGGGAAGGAGGAACCCAGGGGCTTAATCTTGTTCATCATTTCACCCTTATGTTCAAATGCAAAAATATATCAGACCTTTAACTTACTGTATTCTCTCAAAGGACAGGACATAAGATAGTAATACTAGTAATACCTAATAAATTAGAATAAAGGATAATGAAGCTAGAGAAATAATTGTCATATCTAGAGACTACTCTTCCTGTGGTAGTTGGAAAACAATTTCTAAATAGCTTTCTCCTCTCTCAAGTATCATTTCACAGTATTCATGAATTTGAATCAATGTGAGCATATATCATCCCTGAGCCACACAGATTATTCATTTCTATACAATCCGACACATTAATTTTCTAGTGTTCAGCCATGTTAGCTGCTATAGTAAGTGGACTGTCATTATATCTATCATGGAACTAGTTTGTTTCTAATTAAAGCATAAATTTCATAAATATGTAACTTGTCATAAAATATAGTTTTTTACATATAGATCTATTAAACTATTGTTAATTTAGAGGTGAAGATATATTTTCTTGCTTTAGCTTTAGAATCATTTTTCAATCTTGTCATAGTATATCTATACTTAAAATAATTAGAGATCCGTCAAAAGGTAATGTGATAGGTATTTTTGGTTGTCCACATGGCACATCTAAGAAGAAACCACAACTGTGGAATTGCCCCCATCAAATTGACCTCTTTCATATTTTTATTTGATCAAAAAGTGACAGAAGAGGGGCTAGCCCACTATGTGCAGAGCTACACTGGAGCAGATGGTCCCGAGTTGCATACGGAAGCTAGATGAGAAGCAGCAGGAAGGAAACCAGTAAGAAGCATTTCTCTATTTCAGTTCCTGCTTCTGGGTCCCTGCCTTGAGTTCCTTCTTTGGCTTCCTTTGATAGGTTATAGCCTGTAAGTCAAATAAATCCTTCCCTCCCCTGGCAGATTTTGATTTTGGTGTTTATCACAGCAATTCATGCCAATTTATACAGCTTGGGACATGTCAGTCCTTGGTAATATGTAGGTACAATCTACTATTGTGTAGTGAGAAAGGGAGTTGGTAAAGGAAAAATATGATGGAACAATTTAAACAGATGTTTTAAGATTTTATTCTTGGTAAATGTTTATAGAAGATTAGTCTTTCTTTATATATTTCCATATGATTTAAGGCTATTGTTGAATCATACCTCTTCAGAAAAATGCTTGTTCAAATACTAATGTGATGCTTATTTCTGTGGCATAGACTCAGATGACATCTGAATATTTTAAATTGTTAGCATTCTTTTTAAGTTGGAGAAAGTTTTCTGCTCTCCCAAAGGTCTATATTCTAGTAAAGAAAATGACTATGATCAAGTTTCAGTACACAGTGGAAGTCTTTAGTCAATTTGTGAGGATACTCTATGTTTTTTGACTTACTCATTTATGATACTGAAGTGCTATATTTTAAAATTCCTACGTTGTGCCCATGTGTTTTGATATATGCATATATTGTCTTATTTGACCTATGCGTGCACACACACACACACACACACACACACACACACACACACACACACAGTGACACACAGAGGGTTAAGTATTGCACTCATTTCCATAGGAGAGTAGAGGCTTCAAATGTTGTCCCATTAAAAAGTTCAGCATGTTCAACATATCTGCCTATCTAAAATACAGGAGTTGGACTCAGACACACTGTCTGAATTGGAAGTCTTCAGAGAACAATTAGCAAAGTTATCCTTAATTTTCTCTGTGGATGTGTATATGTTTGTGTTAGATGGGGCAAGGGGAATGAAATTCCAAATTAGACTCTCCACTGAATGATGAAGTTGGGAGCTAAAGAGCCATCCACCACCTGTGGGGCACTAATTCAGATTTATTCATTCACACTGTGTCCTATTTTTCACCCTCCCTAGGAGTTCCTTCAGCAGGTGGCAAAAGAAAGAAAATATACCACTGAAATAGGTCTTTAAAGCATCCATTTTAACAGTATATTCTAGATTAGCTGATTGTGTTGAAAAAATTAACTCCTCTTCCTTATTAAAATTCACCCTCTTCCCATTAAAGACTCACCTCACTCATACATGCTCTTCTCCTGACACTACTGGATAGTCTTATGTACTGGCTTTGTTATTCAATCAAGAGAAAAAATTCTTGGATAAGGCTGGAGATGGCTCAGCAGGCCAAGTACTTGACCTGCAAGCCTGGTGCCCTGTGTTGGCTTCCTAGGACCCATGTAAAGGGGAAAGGAAAGAACTAACTCTATGAAGTTTTCCTCTACCTTAACACATGTACCATAGAATGCTTGCTCAAGCACACACCACAGACACACAGACACACACACACACACACACACACACACACACACACACACACTATTACTTAGAAAAGAAAAGTTCATGAAATTAGAATATAATTAACTATGTTAAATATTCTGGACACAGACAGGTAATATCAGATTTGACTGGCACAAGCAGGCACACCAGAATAATGTATTTGGCTATTGAATCTTCTGGAGATAATCATTCAATGAGCATGTAATAGCATCA
The DNA here is from genome assembly GCF_903995425.1 of Onychomys torridus. Lineage (NCBI taxonomy): Eukaryota > Metazoa > Chordata > Mammalia > Rodentia > Cricetidae > Onychomys > Onychomys torridus. Next base: position 27,323,252 of record NC_050466.1, on the reverse strand, counting down.
TGATTTTGGTTCAAGTCTTTAGTTTTATGGCCCAGTGATGCTGAAAGTTAAAATCCTTGGATACTGGCTGCAATAGCAATAATAATTCATATTGTACTTTTTGTTCCTTCTTGCTTCTATCTAGTCTAGTTTTCAGGACGAGACTGTGGTTTCTTCCTGACAGTGCCACTCTGAGCAAGTTTGACAGTCACCCATTCTTCAGAACTTAGAACAACAGCTCTGCTTTTCTGAAATCACTCAATCTTTATACTATTTCATCAGCATTTGGGTCCCTGGTAAATATATTCTGACATTTGCTAAAATAGAAGAGATAGGATTTAGAATTAATATGTAAGTATCAAAATATCAAGATAAGAGAGACTGTGGTCAAGTCCTCCAAATACAGAAAGGCAACTGGGAACATGAGGTTAAATAACAGTGATGGTATTGGTGAATAGGATATTACTAAGGGGAAATACTAAAGGTATAACATTTTTTTCTAAAGCAACTGGCTAAAATTCTTGCTAAAATTGACTGACATAGGCTTACTATCTTAGTTGCTTTTCTCTTGTGACTACTAAACACTATGGCCATGGGAATTTATAAAAGAAAGCATATGATTTTGGATTTATGTTCCAGAAGTTAGAGACCAAAGCCATCATGGTAGGGAACATGGCAGTAGGCAAGCATGCATGGCTCAGGAGTAGTAGTTGAGAGCTTACATCTGATTCACAAATCCATGGTTTGCAACCCCTTTGGGGGTCGAGTGACCCTTTCACAGGGGTTGCCTGAGGCCATCAGAAAACATATTTACATTATGATTCATCACAGTAATAAAATTACAGTTATGAAGTAGCAATGAAAATAATTTTATTTTGGGGGCTCACATCAACATGTTGGGGATCATATCAATAATACTAAAGGGTTGCAGCAGTAGGGGTTTGAGAATCACTGTGCTATATGATGTTGGGCAATATGATAGATTTTCCTAAAGACCTTTTCCAGTATATTTTAATTTTTTGACGTAAATTATAAATTTTGAAGGGTTATTCTAACATTGATATTGTATATTTTCGTCTCTTATTCAAAACTGAGCAAAGATCTAGAGCTGAATTTAAAGGCAAAACATTAAGTTTTCACTGGCCTATATTAGGATTTCCAAAGGTTTAAAGCTAACACAGCCTTTTATAGAACTACAGCAAGATGACATTTCTAAGAGCAAAACAAAAGAACTTCCTTTCCGTAAAAGTTTCCAATAAAAACCCACAAGGTCAAACAATAGAAAAGCGATGGGACACATACTAATGCACCATTTATATGTGGTAGATTGAATGTTTAATTGAGTCTATTGGCTTGAAGAGGATACAAAGTAAAGAGGAACACTATTAAAATTCATGCTGTAGAAAAATTGTAATCATTGAGCAAAACATTCTTGTTAGAGTTAGCTTTAAAAATAGATTATAAAATAGCATATATTACATAGCTATAATTTTATTTAAAATATTTATGTGTATACATTTTGAACAGAAGTCTAAGTAAAATAATATTAAATATTAAGATGATTAGCATGGGTTTTAATTTTCCTCCTTTTTTCATTTTCACAATTTTCTATAGTGAACCTGATTTTTATTCACATAAACCACTGTGTGTCATCTAACAGCAGGTAATGGAAGGAAAAGCAGGAATATAATGAAACTTTTTTAAGTACTTTAATTTGTTACTCATTTTACAGATCCCCCTCTCTGTGGTTGGTATCTAAAATGAATAAAAATAATTCCTTAAAAAAAGAAAAATCTGGGAAATGTCTATTCTAAATAAAGTAGCAAATTGTGGAAAAAATAAAACCAACAAATTGCATGAGCCAAAAAAAAACCCACTTTAATTTGGTATGATGGAATTTGCTAATTTTTAAGTAGGCATGTAAGTCCTATTAAGTTCTATCGAGGTGAGATAAGACCCCATTTTTAGGAAGCCATTCCTTAAAGGCAAGTAATTTATTTGGCATAGAATAGCTCATGTATCCTAGGACATCCATTTACTTTCCTGATAGTCCTAAACACTCCATTGTGGTTTTTTTGGTATATGTTCCTCCCAATAGTTTCATTTACTCATGATGCTCTACCAGTCCATGTATCATGAAGGGGCCATATCATTTATCAGACTGATTGTCTTAAAATAAAAAGCACTCATTTTCATAGAATCTTAATTTTATTCAATAATGACTTCAAAATAGAAGAGTGATGATACTTGTATTTGAGGCAGTCTATAGTGAATCTATGAAGTGCATCATTTGAGAAAAAAGTGAAAATTCAATGTGATGTTTTGAAAAATCACATTCACAAAATTCTGTGATATGCATTCATGCAATGGTTTGTTTCATTTTATACTTCATCATTGTTACCATTTTTTACAGTGCCCAATTTATAAATTAAGCTTTACCCTGGGTGTGTGTGTGTATAGATAAAATCAGTATAGTCAGGGTTCAGGGCTGGCCTCAGTTTCATGTCTGAAGATGGCCAAGGAATAATGTACTATGATCAGGGGCGAAACAATATAAGTTTGCGAATTTAATCAAGTTCTGCTTCATTGCTTATATTTAGGAACTTGTAAACTATGTATCCCATTGTATTTTTAAAACATTTTTATTCATTTATGTTTTTACAATTTCATGCATGTATATAATATATTGGTCATAGTCAAATCCTCACCCTCTATTATCGAATCCCCTACACCCATGAAGTAACCATTCCACTTTCATTCTTTTGGATTGTTTTTGTTTTTGCTTTATGACCCATTGAGTTTAACCAGGGCCACTGGTCTTAGCACGGGTGTGAGGCTACACATTGAACTGTGAGTAACTCACCAGGAGCTCCATCATTGAAGATAGTAAATACCTCTCCTCCAGTAGCCCTCAACTATCTGTAACTTCCTTGAGCATTGCATGAGCCTATGAATTATGAGCCCAAATAAGACTTATTTTTTTTCTCAGTCTTGTGTAGGACCTATGAAGGGGACAGCAAGTGTTGTGAGCTCATGAAGAACTCAGACATTTCATACCCATAAATCATTATTTCATGGTTCTCTTTCCTATCCTTTGGCTCTTAAGTTCTTTCTGCTTCCTCTTCTCCGATGCTTCTTGAGCCTGGGAGTAAATAATGTGGATGTCCTGAGTAATAATACACCTTGATGCACTTTGAGCAACCTTGAGTCTCTGCTATCTTCATTCACATGCACAAAGCATGTTTGATTAAGGATGAGGACAATTTAATTTTGAAGTGTTTGTATTAAAATGAGTTGATAGATTGTTTAAACAATTAAAAATGAATTTAAAAAGGTGAATAAATATAACCATAAACTACTGTGTAGGGATAATTGATATATGTATAATTAGATATTTTTGCTGTGGATATCGCTCTGTGTAAATAAAGTTCTGATTGGCTAGTGGCCAGGCAGGAAGTATAGGTGGGACAAGAGAGAAGAGAATTCTGGGAAGTAGAAGGCTGGAGAGAGACACCACACCGCCAGCTGCCACCATGAAAAGCAACATGTAAAGACACTGGTAAGCCACAAGCCATGTGGCAAAGTATAGACTAACAGAAATGGGTTAATTAAAGATAGAAGAAGTAGATAACAAGAAGCCTGCCACAGCCATACAGTTTCTAAACAATATAAGTTTCTGTGTGCTTTCTTGGTTGGGTCTGAACAACTGTGGGACTGGTGGGTAAGAGAGATTTGTCCTGACTGGGACACGCAGGAAAACTCTAACTACAAATGGCGTCCAACGTGTTGGCAAGAATTTCCACCTAAAACCTGAGAAAAAAGATTCTAAAACGGAGCTAAAAACAGCTTCCTAGTTGTCTCTCTCAAGTTAGCAGCAGCCTCCTGGTTTGAGCTACTATGGTGGGTTTCTGGCGTGTGCTTTTGACCTGCCATGTGGCAGGAATGAGGAGTCTACAAGCAGCACTTTACTCTGCTGCATGGTAGATTTAGCCTTTGCGAGTTAAAAAAGGGGGGGGGGCGGTTCTGGGCTATAAGCTGCTTTGATAGAACTGCTTCTGATAGTTGATGGTACACATGGCTCCAGACCCAGAGCTGGTGGTAAACTGTTCCACCACCATGTTGGGAAGCTGAGGTGGGTGGAGCCAGCAGCCACAGTGGTGTTTCAATCTTACAAAGATGGATATTACACAGAGAATCTGGTTTGTCTTGTCTTTGGGATTTTTAACGACAGAAAAAGATTTGATCATAAAAGCTGTTGAGTTAAACAAATATGTAAATTTTAAAGGTACCTTGACTTCAAAATTTGGATATAAGGATATGTTGTTTTGGAAAATAGTCTCTGCTTTTGTTTCCACAGAAAGCCAGAGGCTGTGGATTTGTTCCAGATTAAGATACATCAGGTTTGATCAGCCAAGACCACCTGAAAGGTCTCCAATGACACCATGGCCTAGATGATCCAACATCCAGAATGGTTTCAAGGCAACTGGCTCATAGGTTTACACTCATAGACTACTCCATAATTCTAAAATTTTCTTTGTGTGATACAGCGCCCCCCTCCAGCAGGAAGTAGTAAGAGAAACTACGCCCAAATTCCCAACTGGCTTTGGAGATGGAATTGGCTCACTCCTTCTCTAAACCCAAGCACATTGTTAAAAGAAAAGGTTAAGAGCTTCTTGTGTCCCAAATCAGAAGAGCCCTCTGGTGTGGGACAGAGAAAAAAAACCAATATTTTATTTAAAACAGGTTGATTATAAATGTAACTTTCTAAAGATAAAAGGGGATATGATACAGATATGCTAGGATGAAAGGGTAGATTAATGAACTTACTTCTAAAAGAGCAACAACTCATTTAAAATGTTTTACATTGGTATGAATTTTAGTCTCATGATACAAACTTAAAGTTAATTTTGTTATACTGTGTGTATATTTCTAATCGTGTTTAAGGTATTATGTTTGTATAGCTCATTTTAAATTGAAATGGATAATTAAAAATAGATTAATAATTATTCATCTATGATAATCATACTCATAGCCATGTTAGTTAAGTCTTCTAGATATACATAGACATATTTCAGATAGATAGGTAATCTTCAAATACTTCAAAGACCTACAGAATATGGCATTTAAAATACTTTTAAAATTTAGACTCTCTGGACAGTGAGACATGTCTGCTCCTGACAGCACCGATTTACTTCAGAGAGGAGGATGGGCATTGAAGACACTTCATATCTTATCTTCACCTTGGCAAAAATAGCCATTTGGGCAGGAAACTGTTCTTGCCTGGACTGCTTGATCAACTGGACATGCAGGACCCATAGAAAGGTGACCACTAAACTTTGCTTGACAAAATGGTCCTTCAGGTTCCTCCTTCGCAGAGGAAACTGCCAGACATTCTACAGGACACTGAGAGAAGTGACCTAGAGACTCAAGCCCTGAGGGTTGAAGACAAATGCCCCAACTTTACAAAGGAACATTAGGTGACTGTCCAGGCTGCCAGCTGTCTCTGTCTACTCTGGGCAAGTCTCCCAAAAAATGCTTGCATCCTTCTCCCGGTTCTCAGGTAATATTATATCCTTCTGAGGTTTTTGTTGTGGTTGAAAACTAGATAGTTATAATTTCCTCAGTTATGATGAAAGGTAAGTTAGATATAAAAACCTCAAACTCACAAATATAAGATAGATAGGATATCTTCCTTAATATTGTAACTGTAATTCTTGCTTAATAATTGTTTTGTTATATGTAGTTGTACTATGTAAAAGTTAAAACCTTCCTTAAAAAAAAAGAAAAGGGGAAGTGCTGTGGATATCGCTCTGTGTGAATAAAGTTCTGATTGGCCAGTGGCCAGGCAGGAAGTATAGGCGGGACAAGAGAGAAGAGAATTCTGGGAACAGGAAGGCTGGAGAGAGACATCGCCAGCCGCCACCATGAAAAGCAACATGTAAAGACACTGGTAAACCACAAGCCATGTGGCAAAGTATAGACTAACAGAATGGGTTAATTTAAGATAGAAGAAGTAGATAACAAGAAGCCTGCCACTGTTTGTAAACAATGTAAGTTTCTGTGTGCTTTCTTGGTTGGGTCTGAGCGACTGTGGGACTGGCGGGTAAGAGAGATTTGTCCTGACTGGGCCAGGCAGGAAAACTCTAACAACATATTTTGGTAATTTTTTTTTTAATTTTTTGAACAATGTAATGATTGTTACTCTTATTCATAGTAGTATGACTATTTATAGTTGTCATCTTTGAAAAGTGATTTCAAAATATCCGACAACAGGTTTAGAAATAGGATAAAGAAAAATTTTATGTTACTTAGTCATTTTTTAAAAACATAACATGACTACAATACTAGGACTAATTTTTTTAAGGTCATCAGAAGGAATTTGAGCAAGTTGGGAAATAATAAGCTCAAGTTTTCTAATAAATATACCTATTTAATCAGAAAAATATAAAATATAAATATAAATACATTAGAGCCTTCTTAGCAACTCCTTATGCAGTAGCCTCCCAACACCCCTGTGTCAGACTTTTCTGTCACTGTGATAAATACATGAGTAAAACCACTTGAGGAAAAGGATAAAGAAGAAAGATTTACTTAAGCTTATTAGTCCAGAATTTTTAGACCATCATGATTGAGCAATACTGCAGAGTGGGGCAATACACACTGCGGTGGTCAGGAAAAAGAGACACAGGCTAGTGGCTATTCTCTTCTTGTTCCATTATACCCCCAAACTTATGGGATAGTTCCATACACATTCAGATCTTTTTTATCTTTATTAATCCTCTCTGGAGATGCTCCTACAGACTAATTGAAAGTGTACTTTACTAGTTCACTAGGTGGTCTTTGTCCAATCGAAGAATAGGTAACCTCTCCTCTGGTCTCTCTGCAGTTTTAGTTTCCTGTAGACTATTGTAACCTGCAAATATTGAATGGCGATGTCAAGAAATAAACAAGTCATAAGTTTAAAAATTACTTATTCACTTACATATTCATTTTCTCCTACCCACTAGGGTTTATTTTAAATGACTTATTATTGTCAGTATTATTTATATGTGTGTGTGAGCCTGCCTGAGATTGAGTACCACATGCGTGCAGTAGTTTGTGAAAGTCAGAATAGTGCATCAGATTCCCTAGAGCTTGAGAAAAGGCATCTATGAGCTGCCTTGTGGATGAAGGGTACTGAACCTGAGTCTTCTACAAAAGCAATAAGTGTTCTTAATCATTGAGCCAATCTCCAGCCCCAACAACTCTTAAGTTTTAAAAGACTATTATTTGAATAAATTTAACTATATTGTAATAGTTGTTCTGGTTCATTATTAGTCATTGTTGCAAATATATTACCATGCTTAAATTATAAATTAAACTATCATAGGAATGTCTGTCTATCTATCTATCTATCTATCTATCTATCTATCTATCTATCTATCTAAAGAAAAGCAAGGCATAGGGTATAGTACCATCCACAGATTCAAGGATCCACATAAAGATTTGAGGCATATCCTTTGTGGGCACAGTGGATCATGGAATTCTTCATTTTCTTTAGTTCTTTGCTCATTGTTATTTATTTTATAGCACTTACATTCTAAATTCATGTATTTTGACTCAGATCTTTGATCACCATGTTATTCATTTTAAAAAATGTAATAATTACGCAGTATACTTTTTTGTCCTTGAACACTTTAAAATATATGTCTGCTGGTGCCACAGGTGAGAAATACCTTGACTGCACTTCTAGTTCTTCTGCCATTTGCCTTTTCCTTAAAATTCTATAACTATTATTTAGTTGTTTACCAGTCTTTAATATCATGGAAAATATGACAAATAAAACACATTTTTTTAGGATTTTGTGTTTGTGAGTGGCTTGGTTTTCTTGTTAGTTTGTTATGTGAATATTTATAGGAGTTTTCATTTTTTATTGTGATTAAAAGGTTGTACATGACATGAATATCTTCTCACTAATTTTAACTTAGTAAGTTCTCACAATTTTTCTTTGAAGTTTTCTGAATCTATGTTAATTATTTATTATTATATATAATTATTCTACATTAAATTGTATGTTAATTTGAACTTTAATAAATGTGAAATATTTACATATAAGAATATATTAGTTTTGTTATAAAAAGAATAAGATTGTTATCAAAAGATAATACATGTTTTATTTTATTTTTCTAATTTATTTACTTTTATTTACATCCCAACCAAAGTTTCCCCTTTTTCCTCTCCTCCCAGTTCTTCAGTCACTACCTCCCCTCCCCCTCCCATTCACTCCTCCCCTGTTTCTCTTCAGATATGGGCAGGCCTCCCACGGATATCAGCCAAACAGAATATATCAAGTTGCAGTGTGACTAGGCACCTCCTCTTCTATTAAGGATGGATAAGGCAATCCAGTAGGAGGAACAGGTCCCCAAAGCAGGCAACAATGTCAGAGACAGCCTCTACTCCCATTGTTAGGACTGCCACAAAAAGACCAAGTTACACAACTGTAACATATATGTAGAGGATCTAGGTCAGTCCCTTGCAGAGTTCCTGGTTGTTGGTTCAGTCTCTGTGAGGCCCTATGAGTCCAGGTTTGTTGGTTCTGTGGGTTTTCTTCTGATGTCCTTGACCTCACTTGCTCTTAAATCCTTCCTTCCCCTCTTCTGCAGGATTCTCTATTGGCTGTGAGTCTCTGCATCTGTTTCTATCAGTTACTGGGTGAAGCGTCTTTGATGCCAGTTAAGCTAGGCACCACTGTATTTGAGTATAGTAGAATATCATTGGGAATCATTTCATTGAATTTTTTTGTCAGTAGTGTTTGGTTGATCCTAGGTCTCTGGGGTAGCTTGTTTTAATTTTTAAATTTTTTTTCATTTTTCTTTATTAAGAATTTTTCTACTCATTCTACATACCACCCACAGATTCCCCCCTCCTCCCTACTCCCTTCTCCCACCCCACTACTCTGTCTTTCAAGCCACTCTGCATCCCCACATCCCCCAAATCAAGATATCCCATGGGGAGTCAGCAGAGCCCAGTACACACTGAGCCTAGGCAGGTCCAAGCCTCTTCCCACTTGCACCAAGGCTGTGCAAGGCATCACACCACAGGCACCGGATTCCCAGAAGCCTACCCATGCACCAGGGACAGATCCCGATGCCCCTGCGTGGGTGCCCCACAAACAGTTCATGCCAAGCAACCGTCTTCCATATCCAGAGAGCCTAGTCCAGTCCCATGGGGACTTCACAGCCACCAGTGCATAGTTCATGGGCTTCCACTAGTTACCAGTCATCTCTGTACATCTTCCCATCATGATCTCGATATCCCTCACCTGCAGAATCCCTCCTCTCTCTCATCAATTGGATTCCCAGAGCTCAGCCTGGTGCCTGGCTGTGGATTTCTACATCTGCCTCCATCAGTCACTGGACAAAGGCTCTATGATGACAGCTAGTTTATTTGCTGGACCGGTCACCAGAGTACACCAGTCCAGGCATCCTCTGGACCACTGCCAGCAGACCAAGGTGGGGCCATCCTTGTGGATTCCTGAGAGCCTCCTTTTAATTCCAAAAAGCTTGTTGAGCCCCTGCTGCGCCTTTTACTGACATGTACATAAATGTGTATGTTACCATTTTCCCATCAATAATAGAAAGACATGTTTTTATGAGCTACTGAGAGAAATACATATACTATACCATTCAATATAATTACATATATTCATTTGCCATGACATCTTAAAATGTTTTGGTATGACATTTATCTCCAAGTTATCTTCTGTAGATTAATATTGTTCTCTTACCATTATATTATTTTATGTTTTATTTATACAACATGCTGCTGTGGATATCGCTCTGTGTAAATAAAGTTCTGATTGGTCAGTGGCCAGGCAGAAAGTATAGGCGGGACAAGAGAGAAGAGAATTCTGGGAAGTAGAAGACTGGAGAGAGACACCGCCAGCTGCCTCCATGAGAAGCAACATGTAAAGACATTGGTAAGCCGCAAGCCATGTGGCAAAGTATAGACTAGCAGAAATGGGTTAATTTAAGATAGAAAAGGTAGATAACAAGCAGCCTGCCACGGCCATACAGTTTGTAAGCAATATAAGTCCCTGTGTGCTTTCTTGGTTGGGTCTGAGCGACTGTGGGACTGGCGGGTGAGAGAGATTTGTCCTGACTGGGCCAGGCAGGAAAACTCTAACTACAACATGCTATACATTATAATTTAAAACACACACTTATGTATTACAGATTTTCTAGTGTTTTCTCCTGTTTTGTTTTTCCTGATTTATTTGCATTTAAATGATTCAATTTCATAGATCATTTAAATTCTAGAGGAAATTTCCCCCAGGGAAGGAAATTGATAAACTTATGGCAGAAACCCTGTTGATGCTTCATTCAATTTTATTCTCTATTATTATTGGAACTCATTCAAAGATCTTCCCCTAAATTCATTTTCTGAAGACGATATGAATGAATACCCTTTGGCAAGTACATCAAAATACTCCTTATAAAAAGCAGTTCTTCTCCTTAGCTAATTGAGTACTTCTAAGAGATGGTTGACTTCAGAAGATGATGGAAAGTTTCCAGTGTTGGGTGACAGTCTAGATTCTTTGAAACAAGAAAGTAGTCACAAACTGTCAATCTACTGATTATGTCTCATTTTACTAGTGCACTCCTTTTTACATTTTAATGTAAATTCATTGTCTATTCCATTCTCAGAATCAACTATTCATTTCTGTTAATTTTACCCAAGACCTACTCTCCTCACTTCTTCCCTATGGGCAGTTAGAATCACCATTCCTGAGCAGGTTTAACTGCAAATGAATATCACTGAAGAGTTGGGATGAAGAGAATGTATCACATTTTTATAAATCTGCAAAGGTAGAATTCATTAATATATGCATTTACCACAAATTCCTTGAGTACCATGTATGTTCCAGAATGAGGATGGAGGAAAAGGCAAAATTTATAGAGTCATTGCCCCTATTGAGCTAAAATTTAATGAAAAGGACAAAATTTGAAAACTATGTAAATGAAACATTTAAATAAGAACTTATACATATGGAAGAAGAAAGGAAAAGAGAGACACAAAAGAAATGTGATTAATATAGATGGTTGTGGAAGAGAGGGTTAGACATTAAAGAGTGTAATAATTTTGTGTTTCTATGATAAAGCACCATGACCAAGGGAAGAAGACGAATGTATTTTAGCTTATGATTCCAGTGGACAGGTAGGCATGGTAGCAAGAACACCCTGCAACAGGAATAGGAAGCTAAAGATCACATCTGAAACGCAAGCATGAAGCAGAAAAAGTGAATTGGAGGTAAGAAGAGTCTAGCTTAATCATCCCAAAGCCTACCCCCAGGGATGGACTTCCTTCAGCAAGGTTACACTACCTGAACCTCCCCAAACAGCACCATCAATCAAGTGTCCAAATTCCACAGACTATAGAGGACATTTCTAATTCAAACCACCACAAATGGGGACATTCAGAAGGAAATCAAAGCATTTCTCTGAAACTATGGAGGAAATGAATAGTTATGAAAATCTTAGTGTTTTGGTTTCACATAGGCATTTGAATTCAAATATGTTATGACCCTCTGCTTAAAAGCAAAGCCAAATTATAATTGACAAGCTAGCCAGAGCTCTTTGCAACCTACCACTTCTCTATACCAAGTGTTTGACTACTGTCTTTTTAATTTCAAACAAGAAATTATTTTGAGAAAGATGGACTGGCTTTTAAACTTGGTAACTATATATAGAAAGATTCGTATTTAAATTCAACATGAACAAAGCAGCATAAATATTAAAACCAAACCACATAGATGTCTTATTTTGTAAGTCTCTTTTATTAATTTGTATACAAGATCAGAATGAAGATTTTCATGTTTTTTAGCATGACTGGCTAGGATGTGCCTATGAAAAATAAGAGGGACTTTTAATTCTGGTGTATAGTGTAACATAACTTGATTTTTTTCCTTTCAGTTTGGACACACTGAAATAAACAAATTTATTCATGATGCCTCCCATGCTCTTGCCTGAAAATATTCAATAACCTTTTAAAATATGAAAAGAAATTAAGGAAGATAGTGTTATTCTGTGATAAAAAGACTAATTAAAAATGCTCATTTTGGTAATTTTTTTTTCTAATTTTCTTTCTTTTATCTTGCCAGGACATAACTTTCAACTGTTTGTATTTTTTGCAAAGTATAATTTTCTTTTCTAAGTCTTTGTTTGCTAGTATCTATTACCCTTTCTACTCCCCTGTAAAACTGCAAACCTATTTATACTTTATGAAAAACTATTTTTTTCTGAGGGATGGTGGATTATGCGTGCCTAAACAGGAAGAAAAAGAACCCTTCTTAAAACATGGAACCCTTTAATAAAACACCAATTTGAAAAATGAAATATTCCTATATTGCTTTGTGCTTGTACCTGGTTTTAAACCATTTTATTTCATGTTCCAGTCATTGCTTCTCTGGCCTCTATTTTCTGTTCTGTAAAATGGGTACAGGGATGCGTGAAGACTAAATAAGTTTTATGCAATGTGCTTGATAGGTAGTCTGGCATATATTACATGCTCTAAAAGTAATTTAAATATCATTATCAAAATATTACTCAGCCTCATTCAAAAGATCATTTAAACTATAATTATTTTTAAATGATCTGGCATCTGGACCATATATAAGTGGATTGCATTTTGCATGTAGCTGGTTCCAGATCCCCTCCTTTATTAGTCTGATGGCAGTCCACTTAACCCTGTCCATGGAGATCTCATCCAGCTATAGAGCTCAAAGATTTTTCATCTATGAGTTTATTAAAACAGCTTATTCATTTGCTCTTTCATGTCTTATTTGTTCAAAACTCTATGGGGGAGCCTTATGATGTCCTTCCACCTTGCTCTAAAATAACAAAAGACTGCTTATTTATGCGCACAAATGTGTTTGTTTTCAGTTTTAAAGTATGTTGATAAAAAAGTATGGCTACAGTGAGTAGACTATCTACTAAAAGTAATTTGCCTAAAATCCCATAAATATTTTGACAGTATAAGATCCTGGTTTATCTATGCATAGAGATAGAATAGTTTATACTAATAAAAGTTAGATTATGTCTTTGGCCCATGCCTCCTCTCTGTAGCATAGAACCAGGATAATATAAACTTTAGGATGGGAGGTATTTTATAGTACATCTTCTCAAGGATTGAGCACGTTTAAATATCTAGAGGTTAATAGTAATAACTAATATCTACTGGGTATCTATCATATGTTATTTTTAATATTCCCAATGATTACTAGAGTAGACATATTATTTTTTACTTTCTCTCCTTTTTATTTATTCTATGTGTCTTTTACATCATGTATCTTGCACCCATTCATTTCCCCATCCCTTTGCATCTTCCTTCTGCCATGTAGTCTCCCTCCAATAAAACAAAATTTAACAGAAGAAAGGGAAAATAAAGAGAAAAAATTGAAAATCTCATCCTGGAAGCTGCAGAGAGTCAGATGTCCGCATATCTTTACTTGCAACTGTTCATTGCATAGAGTCATGGGTCTGGTTCCATGTCTCAGGTTTTTTTTTTGTTTGTTTGTTTGTTTTGTTTTGTTTTTTGTTTTTCCCTTTGGTTTTTTTGGGACAGGGTTTCTCTGTGTAGCTTTGCGCCTTTCCTGGATCTTGCTCAGTAGACCAGGCTGGCCTCGAACTCACAAAGATGTGCCTGCCTCTGCCTCCTGAGTGCTGGGGTTAAAGGCATGTGCTACCACTGCCTGGCTAAAGAACGGGTCTTTTTTTTTTTCCCCAGAGCTGGGCAAGCGCTCTACCTGCTGCAGTGTTGCCTTCCAGTTCTTCCCAGTATTCACTACCAAGGTGAGCTCTTTAGCATTGCCCCAGCTAATTCACCTCTTGCAGGCATGACTGAGAGGTGGGCCCAGTTATCCTGCTTTCTTGCCCTCAGGGTCTCCTCTCCCACAGCTACACACCACCAGGGCCAGCTCTATTGTCTTGCTCCTGCAAGGTACAGGAGTCACTCTCCCAAGTGCTGCTACTGGTGAGGATCAGGACAGTCTTATCACTCATCATGGACCACTCCTACACCGGTTTCAGGCATTGATGGGTGGGAGGTTAGAGGGATGGCATCTCTCCTCTGCCCATGCTGCCACATGTCAGATGAGTAATGAGTACAGCTCTCTTTTGCTCACAACCTGAGGCCTGGGGCACCCTTACCTCCAACTACCTAACCAGCTCTGCTGTGCTGTCTAGGCTAGGAGCAGGGCCTGCTTTCCTGAATGTTGCAGCTGGTAAGGGGGATGGTCAACTCTATCATCTGTTGCAGGAGATAAGGAGTGATGGATAAGGGGGCATCTCTCACTACCCACACTGCCACATGACAGACTAGTGTTGGGTACAGCTCTCCCAAGCTTACAACCTCAGGGCTGGCTCACCCACACCTCCAACAGCAGGGTTGGCTCTGTTGTGCTGCCCAGGCAGGGTGCAGGACCTGTTTCCCAAGTGTTGCAGCTGTTGGGGGTCAGGGACAGCTCTCCTCTGGAGTAAAGTTATTATTTTATTTCCATTCTATTTTATTTATTTATTTATCTATCTATCTATCTATCTATTTATTTATTTATTTATTTATTTATTTTTTGAACTGAGAATTGAACCCAGGGCCTTGTGCTTGCTAGGCAAGCGCTCTACCTCTGAGCTAAATCCCCAACCCTATTTCCATTCTTAGATGAGAAAAAAATGATGAATTAGAATAAATTCATCAAGATCCATTTTAGTCATTGGAGGGCTGAAATTTATACTTAGGTCTTCATGGTTTTAGAACACGAAATTTCAACAATAAGAATGTACTTGGAATAATTACTTAAAAAATATTTCTCCTATACTTCTTAAGCACTGACATATGCTGAAATATTTTCTTATCAAAGAAAGATGTCTGGGTTTTCCAGTGTCATTGTGTGTATTAAATGGACAGTTTTATTCACCAGAGATACAAGTATTATGCCTTCTCCATACTGCTAAGGACTTCACATTATAGTATCAGAGGTAGCCATCATATATATGATACAGAGATTGTAGTATTCTAAGTTCAGTGTAAACAGGGTTATACCATCAATTTGAGAAGGAAACTTGAGTACTAGATGGTGATGATACTGCTGCAAGATCTGACAATGTGATGCTTAGCAAAAAAACTAACCAACCAAACAAACAAAAAAATCCAAAGCAATAATGATTCCATCCAGGGGGAATATCATGAATAACAGTTTGGAAGGCAGTATCTAAATATAAGATAAGACTGAGGAGGGCAAGTATTAATAATTTGTGCTGCCCAGATTGCAGTTTATTTTTACCTTATGATTCATTTTAGTCATTTAAAAATTCCATTCTTTCTCTCTTTCTCAAAAATTAAATACAACAGCAAAACTCTCAAAACCAAGAAGTTTTAGAAGGAGTTCAGAAAGGGAAATGAATATGGTCAAAATACATTATATAAAAAATTAATAATAAAATTACATTCTTATTTAATATGTTTCCTTCTCAACAAACACATATACAAAATATGAATTCACCATTAATCCATTTTAAGATTTTTGTCAAGGTCTATATTTATTATTTAAATATTCTGTGAGCTCAGTTCAAATATTATTGTTTAAATATTCTGTGAGCCCACTCTAAATATCTGATAATTAATTTTCAAATTCATTTTTAGACTGGTCTCTAAAACCTCTCAATAATTTCTTTTGAGAATGATTTCCCTTCTTTGTCCCTTGGAGGGAGGTCATTCTAAGTGAATTTTAATGTGTACTAAAAAAAAGGGCAGCACAGCTGAAGCCTGATTGAAAATCTGATCTTCTCCCTAATGTCACAAGGACATCCTGAGACAATGACTGAGGAGCTATGCACCAATACCCAGCTGGATTCCTGAAACTTACATTGGCAGATGCATTATCAACAGAGACATTGATTTAGAGCAAATTAAGTAACCAATTTCCATCTTCAATCCTCCAATTCCATTTTAGTACCAGAAGATATTAACCAGTATTTTTCTAGGTGAAATCTTATTGTGTTAGGTATGGCACATGGGTGAGCAGAGGGAGTCAAGACAGCATATTTGAGGTCTGAGTCTTGTTACCAGCTCTAGGCTGTTAGTTCACCTTGAGAAGCTTACATTACAACTGGATCTTGGTTTCTTAATGTCTCGCTATATTCCTGAAAAAGAAAATTTGGCTTACCTTTTTGCTATGTATAATTCTCAAAGTAAATATATGCAAGGAATTTCTGTAGGAGCGATATTTTGCAAATTGGTGAAATGAAACAGAGTTGGCCTTGAATTATACTACTTTCATCTGAATAGCAAGTAAACTAAAGAACAAAGGGGGGTACTTAAATGTTCTCATGCTCACATGATTCTAGATGACTGATAAAGCATCATAGAAATGGATGTGAGAAGGAGGACGTTTTTTGTACAAAGTCACTGTAACATACATGGAAATATAAAAGTGCTGCAATGACTATTTTGGGTGCTAGTTGTTATCGACAAATATTTTAAATGACAAAGGTTATAAACAGAATTTTGTTCAATCAAATTGTGAGCACAAGGCTGTACTATGGACTGCTCTGTCTCCCTACTCAGAAATGCTTATGATATTAGCAAAGGTACATAGCATTTCATAATATACCTATATCAATGTACTTGAGCTAGTATTATTTTCCTTAGTTCACTGGTTGAAAGTCTCAGAGAGTTGGCCATGATTTTTTTTTTTATTTTTTTTTTTTAGCTAGGTCTTCCTGAATCCACTGTCAGTGATTTCTCCACTATAGCATACTGCCTAGAGTAAGTTGCACTACAAGTGAATAAAGCAAATATGTTGAGAGATCCAGAAAATGTATTTTAGCCAAAGGCCTCAAAGGAAGAAGATTTTATTACTGAAATATGGAGGAAGTTATCTATATGGAAGAATGTTTAAAATACACAATAGTGTGTGTCATATTTAACTTTGTGCAGCTTCTCAAAGTTTCTGAAAATAAACAGCTTCTGATATTTTCTTAGAATCTATTTTCCAGATTGTTTGGGTATGGGAGTTCCTCAAAAACCAAGGCAAATTTGTTTTGGATGGACCACATATGATGGTCTTTCATTGGCGATTTGTAGTTATGCAACACATAAAGGCTCTGAGAATGTCTGTAAAAGGGAAATTTTGGAGTTTCTTAAACTCAACTTTCTAATATCTGTTATATATTTGGAACACTAACATTTATTCCAATGCAGTTTCCATAATGAAAAAATAACCATCATATTTATGCTACTAAATATATCAGGCCTTTTTCTTTTACAAGTATCCAATAAGGAAAAAACTAAAATACCAGAAGAGGAATGGATAGTGAATCTAGCCTTATTTATATTCAGTAATATAAGAGAAGAAACCCATAGAGGCCAAGGTCTGTTTTTCCATGCTTACTAAAGATCTCCATATACCACAGTGTTCTTTATATTTTAAGGATATTTCCATCCTACTCATGTGCAAATTTGCTCTGAACATTTATGCCTATAAGCAGAATAAAATATTTCTAGGAACTTTCAGGAAAATAAATATGAATTCAGAGATATTAGATATTCATCTTTATAAAATCTGAAGGCAAGAACAGTTGGTTTTTTTATTTCCTGTTACTGCATTAACAGAGGAGGTTTTTTATGGCTTCTGGCCATTGCTCTTACTCAGTTCTGTAGCTGAATCAAATTCCAGTTGGGAAGTAATGACTGCTTTGTTGCTATCTGAATATAACTCTCCTTTTGGCTTATTGAATTAAATAGAATGCTGTTTATACTGAGGTGCCTACCAGAAGAAAGTCACATACCAATGTTATTTGTGGTAAAGTGTCCTGTGAACTATGAAGTCACCCCTGATGTTCAATACTCTGGAAATATAATGCCTACTTAGGACCAGAAACAGAAACTGAGAGGCATCTCTGCCCTTTCAATTGATTGAAATGTCACAGGGTATTCCTATTTTCTAAATGGATATTTGTTTTCCTAGGTAAGGTATGATGAGAATATACCCTTTATATAAAAGCATCGCAGAAGATAGGAAATGAAAAAGAAATATCTAGGCAAGATTTTGGTAAAGGTGTACAATTTTTTTTAACTCAAGTTTTGATATTGTAAGGTAATCAGTAGAATTGATGCCCTTGTCCTTAAGCTATGAGAACATGATTGAACATGGTTAAAATTGCACACTGTTTTGTGGGTTTTTGTGATAAAATTTACTGAATATGTTGCATACTATTGGATGAGTTCTTTTTCACTTTTGGTATCTTTCACATTCTGTTGTCCTCTGTCTGGAACATTTCTTATAGATCCTATACCAGCTCCAATTTCATGAATTCTTATGCATGATTCAATTATTCCCTTAAGATATTGTTTCTTCCTGGAAAGCCTTCTTGATCCTTGCTCACTTATTAGAGGTTAGATATTCCTCCTCTGTGATATTGGGAAATCCTCATTGTTTTCATCATTGTGCCCATAGTACGATGTGGTGAACGTTATTTGAGTTTATATCACTGACTGAACTTTAAGGAATGACTATATCTTCTGTGGATGATTGATTGATAAATAAAATTCTAATGGGCCAGTAGCCAGGCAGGAAGTATAGGTAGGACAAAGAGAGAGGAGAATGCTAGGAAATGGAAGGCTGAGGCAGAGAGACTCTGCTACCTCCCTGCAATTAGGAGCAGGATGTAAAGTACCAGTAAGCCACCAGCCACTTGGCAAGGTATAGATGAACAGAAATGGGTTAATTTAAGATAGAAGAGCTAGATAACAAGAAGTCTGCCACAGCCACACAGTTTACAAGTAATATAAGCATCTGAGTGATTATTTTGTAAATGGGCTGTGGGACTGCAGGGGCTTGGCAGGACCCGGAAAGAAACTCTCCAGCTACAAATGGCACCCAAAGGCTCGAGTTTCCACCTAAAACCTGAAAATATTAATAACCAATTATAAAAGGAGCCAGAAACATGTGTCATGTTGGTGGCAAGACGCCATGACATGTGGGCCTCAGCTACTCTATGGTGGGTTCGCTGGCATGTAGGCTTGACCTACTCCCACCAAGTAACACAGTGGTTTCTGTAAGCTGTGCACATGCACATGGTACATGCTGGATTTAGCCTTAGCTAGCACACACACACACACACACACACACACACACACACACACACACACACACACAAAGAGGTTTCTGGGCTATACACTGCCTTAATAGAAGCATAGACCCACTGCTTCTGATTTGAAAAGCTGAGGTGGGAGGAGCCAGCAACCACAGTGGCTGTTTCAGTCTTAGAATGCTGCAGTTAAAAGCAATGGATTCACACTAAGCCAGATTCAGATGGGATAAACCTTTAAACAGTGTACAATGTATGTAAAAATGTACATAGGCTTGAAAGAGAGAAACAATATGCAGTTATATAAAGAAATAGATATTTTTTAAAAATAAAGTCTTTAAAGAGACAGTAAAGATAGTACAAAAATAAGCCATGTAAAGATGGATATTACACATAGAATCTGGTTTGTGTTGTCTTTGGGAATTTTAACTGCAGAAAGATGTTTGAGTGTAAAAGCTGTTGAGTTAAGCCTATATGTTTATTTTAAGGATATCTTGACTTCAAAATTTAGATCTAAAGATAAGTTGCTTTGGAAAGGAGGCTTTGCTTTTGTTTCCACAGAAAGCAAGAGGCTATGGATTTTTTTCCAGATTAAGATGCATTAGGTTTGGCCAGCCAAGACCTCCTGGAAGGTCTCCAATGATA
Source organism: Onychomys torridus (assembly GCF_903995425.1). NCBI lineage: Eukaryota > Metazoa > Chordata > Mammalia > Rodentia > Cricetidae > Onychomys > Onychomys torridus. Next base: position 27,303,504 of record NC_050466.1, on the reverse strand, counting down.
GCATGGCCCAGATGATCCAACTTTCAGAACGGTTTCAAGGCAACTGGCTCAGAAAATACAGCCTCATGGACCACTCTGTAATCCTAAAATTTTCTTTATGTCTCTATAACAATACAGCACCCTCTTGCAGAACAGAACAGCCACAATATTAAACATAGAGGCTAGGCAGTGGTAGCACACGCACCTTCAATCCTAGCATTCCAGAGGCAGAGATCCATCTGGATTTCTGTGAGTTCAAAGCCACACTGGAAACAGCCAGGAATGGTGACACATGCCTTTAATCCCAGGAAGTGATGGCAGGAGGCAGAAAGTTATATAAGGCACGAGGACCAGTAACTAGAGGTTGGTTAAGCTTTTAGGCTTTTAGCAGCAGTTCAGCTGAAAGTCATTCAAATGAGGACACAGAGGTTTCCAGTCTGAGGAAACAGGATCAGCTAAGAAGATGGCAATGTGAGGTAGCTGTGGTTTGTTCTGTTTCTCTGATCTTTCAAATTTTGCCCTAATACCCGGGTTTGTTTGTATTAATAAGACCTTTTAAGATTCGTGCTACACATATCTTTCTTGTTTCCTATCTTTCTTACAACTACCTAGTAGTCAGTGAGTGTGCAAGCATATGCTAAGTGAATATATGTATGGCAACTTAGTCTTCTAAACAGTTTATCATAATATTGCCTGTAATATTCAACTTACGTTGCAAGAAGGAATGGAGAGAGGGGATAAGAAAAGTACTCTTAGAAGTATATGCCATTCTTGAAATCCTTAATAGAAATGAGTCTAACAATGGGTAAGGATGTAGAAATGCTATTGTGTCTAAAATTAAACTTCAAGAACACTTGGAATTCACTTTTGTTTAAATCTGTACAAAGTTGATCTCTTTGTGACTGTCTTTCCTTATAGATTGTAATTTTTTCACATTAATGTCAGAAGAGAAAAGCAAAACCAAATGCAAAATTAGCCCAATTATTCTCACAAAGAAATATATAGATAACTATATAATACATTTCAAAGTGGTAAACAGGTTAGGGCTGTGTGAATGGAAATATGAAGATAGACATTCATGTGTATTAGCTATTTTTAAAAACCATTATATATGTATATGTAGTTAAATAAATCAATATCACCCCATATGAAGATGTGATTTATTTAAAATGTAGGACCTTTTATTTGCAAAGACATCTTCTTGATATCTTTTACTTTTCTGTCAGCTATCTCCACCTCCCTTTAGCCCCTCATTGCCTTCACTATGGCCCTTGCAGTATATTTGCACTTGTTAGAAGCTGAATGAATATTTTTCATTTTAAGATATGTGTGTTCAGTGAAATATTTTGAAGGACAATGGGGAAAGGTGATGGATAGTAAATAGAGATCAATAAAGACTATTCTCTGAGATGGAAATCTGCTTGATAAAGGGCCTGGACTGCCATTTTCTGTTGATTTAATACAAATTATGACCATAACCCAGAGTAAAGTGTAGGTTTGTCTGTTTATACTCTCCACTTGGTTTACATTACTGCAGTTCAACAAGACAGATTTAAGATTGTAGTTTATAATAATGAAAAACTATGTAGCATTTTTCACAGTCAAAAACTGTTCTGACCACTTTAAATTGATTCATTTATTTCATCCTCATAACTCTATAATGTTTCAATGGGGAGGAAACTAAGTTGCAAAAAGCTAATTTGTCCAACCTTGCAGAACTAAGTGTCAAAGCTAAGATCTGAATAGAAGCATTGTAGTAATCATTTATTTGGCATACCATGTCACTTCTAGGTAACTCTATATATGGCCATTCTAGTTTAGTTACCATTTCCCCATCAGAGTAATAAGACACTTTGATCTAAAGTAACCACTACTTCTAACCAAGAAACTCACTTCAGAGCCAACAGAAGTTGTTTAGCAGAAAATGTGGAGGATGCTGCTCTCTAGTCTGCTCACTAATTCATAGGGTTATGCTTACCTCATTTTCTTACAGAGTTTAAACCACTTGCCTAAGGATGGTGCTGTCTACAATGGGCTATATATTCCTAAGTGAATTTATAGTCAAGACAGTTCCTTTCAGACATGGCCACAGGCCAATTTGATTTAGGAAATTATGTTCTCCTCTCAGTGATTTCTAGATTGTATCAAATTGTATTAACACTAACCAGGAAATTGGTTAAAATTGTGCTTGACTACCTGTTCTTTAGGTTTTCTGTCATCTTCATTTCCTTTTATCTTTGTAGCATAAGGATTCTGATGGAATCTGATAGGAGTGTGTTCATCCAGAGAGTGAGGCAGATAATCTATCTATCTGTGTGTGCATATGTAAATATATATACAGACTTATAAAAATATATTTTTATAACATAACAAGTGAATGAATCTTTAGCTTATTGGATGAAGTTCTTACACAGCAATGGATTAGAAATGCAATGACTTTTTCAGCAGAGCACAATTGAACAAGACAAAATTTGTATATCAGTCAGAACAGGATGCAAGTTTATGGTGGCTAACTGTCCAGGTCAGTTGACTTACAGTGAGTAGACATTCTAAGCAGGTCAGAATATTTTTCTACAAGCCTCCATTTTCCATTTGTTTGGTTATCCCATATTTTGAAATCTTCCTAACTGGGTTTTTATTTATGAGGAACAATAATTTCTCAGCTTTTGCACTCCAAAGTCCAAAATACCACAAGAATATTCCCTAAATAATGGTGTCTGATAAAGCTATCCCTCAGATCTCTATATTGGCTTGCGTTTAATTCCTTCTGGCTTTGAGCATATGCCTATACCATAAACATTTCTATGAAGTAATGTCCAAAATTGTTTTCAGAATTCACATTTGGATGGAGAAGAGCCAGGCATATGCCATCAGCATTTCTGTCTAGTGGGCTATCTGTGCTGTTTGCCCTTTACCTTTCTGCATTGACTCAGACTAATTCCTATGCTCATACTTCCCTCACTGCTGACCCTGCTTAGGAATATCATTCCATTCCCACTTCCCTCAGCCTGAGAGTAGACCTCACGTGGAAGATATATTTGACATGAAAAATACTTCACCATCACTAAAATGTTGGCTTTCTGCACTGAAATATTATTTTGTTTGTTTTACTTTTGTTTAGAAAGTCAGAGAAAGGGAATTCCACTATGCCTGTCACAATGATTGACAGAAATGAAGCATGAAAGAAAGCAACTGTGTTTATGAGCCAAGGAGGTGAAAACTAGACAAGACCTGGATCATATATTTTTAACAACTCAATAAATTTCTTTCACCCATTTCCCAAATCTTCATGTTCTAGTCAGGAAAGAATGACATCAAATTTTAGTTAGAAATGAATTTTTGTTTGTGAAGGTAGAAAGTTATAAGACTATAAAACATACTTTTACTAAAATTGCAATGTCCTTGGAGTCTCACCAAAACCTTATCCTTGGGGACATGCTATTCTTATAGGAAAGATAACCTTATAGTCATGTTTTTGTGCAACATCAGCAACCAGATTCTTCTTAGATAGGGCTGAAATTTCTTTTCTAATACAGAGTTCTGTATTGTTCTTACATTATATTACAGTGAAATATAAGTTAATTCATTGTCCAAGATCCCTGACATTGAATGTTGAAATAGAAAGAATTGATTATGGTTATTGTGTTTTATGGAGATTTGATAAGTTTAGAGCCAATTTTTGGTCAAATTGTGCTATGACATATGTGCATTGGCCTCTGTATCATTTTTCAAAAAATATCAAGCAAAATCAAAATTTGTTGTGCAGAGTTATTACTGACTTTTTCTCTTGTACTTAATCAGGCTATACCTTAAAGATATTTTCATATCCTTTACTGATGCAGTACACTGTAGTGAAAGATCATAGGCTTTAAAGCCAAACACATTAGGAATGTGGCTGTAGATGAAGATTGGAAATAATTTCACTGCCATTTCCTTTGCAAATAGCAAATAATTATAGTCATCCTGCATGATCTTTCAAAATAAATGAGGTATAAATCTATGTCAGTATAGCAAATGTTTGACTCTATTCTATGAACATTTCTCCATTTCTTGTGGCAGTGATTCCATTTAGCTTCTAGGTTGAATGATTGCTCCTAAAAATCTAAGAAAGGTGTCATAAATATTTTCCTTACTCTTTCTTCTTGTGCTTTACTCTTCACTGGAGTAAATTTATTTCAAAAGATATTTCCAACATATACTAAATGAATTCAACTGAAAGAATGATCACAGAGACTCATTTTATAAAAAAGAATGTAGCAATACAATTGACAGCTTTCCATAACACAGTGTGATTCCCTGATTACAGTGGACAATGATGATATAGGCAAAACCATCTACATGATACAAATTGAGTACTATTGATAAAAGTCAGCCTGACTGTAACAATCTTGAATGATAGCTACCTTCTAAGGTGAAACTGCTTATGTGATAAAACAAAAAACCAAACAAGAAAATGAGAGTACAGATTCAATAAGAGGTAAATGTAGACATATATTTTATAATGAATATGATATTACATGATGCAAACTATGTAAATTTTGATGCGTGTGACACTGTTCTGTTTATTCTATTAGCATTTGGAAATTTTAAAATTCCCATGAATTTCAAAAAAGGAAAATGAGTCATAAATAATCTGTAATCACTTGACTCAAAACTTATGGACTATATAACCAGCCAAAGCTCTTCAAGCCATTGCAAGAATAACATAACTGTTAGTTTAGTGTTTGCAAATATTTCTTGAGTATATTACACTTGACACTTTTTATGTATGGGCCATTCTTATAAATTCTTGGGTTAGGATACAGAACATGGAAATGAAGATGCTAATCTTGTGGATCCACTTTAAAAGTGTGGGGTCTTCAGATAGTCAAAGAGTAGAAATACTGTAATTATAGATTATGACAAAGCAACAAGATTGATGAAAAGCTCCTAATTTTTTATGGGGCAAAGTATTTTATGACAAGGTGATGATTGTCCTAAGGTCTAAATGAAGAATTAAACCAGCCATGGAGAAAAATAGGAGTAGAGAGGAGAAAATAGTGAAATCACCAATAAAGGAGAGAAGTAGCCATGATAAATGGTTCCAAATAAGAAGGAGATAGGAGAGAAGTACAATACAACTGTGTCATATTCTTCTGTGTCATAAATCTCATCTGTAGTCCTCAAAAATGCCCGTATCATCAACGACAGTCAAACACATAGACCTTTGGAAATACATTTTTCATTAAAGGAAACTAAAGAAACATGACAAATTTTAAAAGGTGGTTTTGAACTTGACCCCGATGTGAAAGGTTTCAAATCAAAATTTTTAGGATACTTTGGAATTTTAGTGTGGCCAATATATCATATGGTTAATTGTTTTAATTTAATTTTTAGGATTATGAATTAATTACAGCATTTCTCCCTTACCGTGGCTTCCTCCAACTCTGCCATATACCCCTACCAACTGTCCTTCAAATTCATGGCTTTTTTTTTACTGATTGTTATTGCATACACACACACACACACACACATATATATATATATATATATATATATATATATATATAGAGAGAGAGAGAGAGAGAGAGAGAGAGAGAGAGAGAGACTTAAGAGTTGCTCAACAAGAGGATGAACATATCTTATACTGGAAACCTAGCTAATTACTCAGTGCTAGTGAAGTCATGGTTATTAGTGCAGAAAATCTATAGCAATTTACTAAGCAAGCATAATCCCTAGCAACAGTCTATAAACATTTCTTCTTATACGCACAGAAAATTGTGGTCTTCACTGCTCATCAAGAAAACTTCTCTTTGCAACAATCTTTAAAGTTTCAATTACATTTTATTTATTTAATTATTTATTGTGTGTGTGTGTGTGTGTGTGTGTGTGTGTGTGTGTGTGTACATATGTAGATCAGATGACCACTTGTGGCTTTTATGGCTCCCATACGTAGAATTCAGATTAGCTGGCACTAGGTAATTTATTAACATTAAAATTATTCATTAAGAAAAATGGTATTACTTTTATGTAAGATATTCCCTTATTCTGAAAAAATATATACTATATAATTTATGGAGGAGGGCATAATGCATAATAATAACAGTTGGAGGAAACAGTTGAAAAGCACACAGGGTTTCACTCCAACAGTCCTTCCAATTATCTACAAATTTAGATGTTTCTTCAGAATAGAAGGTTTGGAAAAAATAAAAAAATCTATATTGTGTTTGTTATTTTTGCATTGCTATGACCAAAATACCTGATGTAAACAATGTAAGAGAATGGATTAGGTAGCTTTCTTTTGCTTTAATACAATACCATGACTAAAAACAACTTAAAGAAACTGGAGTTTAATTTGGCTTGCAGTTTCAGAGGCATTGACTCTTTATGGGAAGAGAGGCATTTTGGCAGGAGCAGGAAACTAGCTGCTTACATTTTGTGTGCATATAGGAAGCAAGCAAGAGAACAAGAAGTGGGTTGAGGCTGTGAACTTTCAGTGCTTTCCCCCAGTGGTGTACTTCTCCCAGCAAAGCTTTACTTCCTAAAGGTTCCATAGCTGCTCCAAAGAGCACCAACAACTGGAGACCAAGAATTCACATAGATAAGTCTGTGGGAGACTTCTCATTCAAACCATGCAAGACAGGGAAGATTTACATTGGTTCAGGGATACAGATGGTTCAGTTGATGATGGGAAGATGTTGTGGAGCAGCTTAGTTCACACCATAAGAGAGAAGTGAATGCCAGTGCTCAAAACATGACCCTGTGTATCTTATTGGAAAATTACTCAAAATTTAGAACTGTCTAATATACAGATATGTAACTGGGAAAGTATTCTACTTCAGTTAATCTGTCAGCTGGGTTGAGTAACCAGGTGCCTAGAGTAGACAGACTACAGATGACTCTCAGTGACAACTCTCCTCTCTTTATCCACAGTTCTGTGAGTGCATGTGTGGTGCAAATTGTGAATTGCTTCTACCAAGGGAACATAACTACATTGGTGGCTATGCATTCCTTGGTTATATTATCAGTATATAGTAATTTATATTCTTATTATCCAACATTTTAGATGTGGAAATAGAAATCTCCAAATCCTCCAATATCACACAGCAAATACGTAAAAGATAAGATTCAATCCCAGGTCAGCCTGATTCCAGAGCCTGCTTCTGAAACTATTTTTCTCTCCTGCACAGAGTAGGTCTACATAGAATAAATTGAAAAAAAAAAAAAACCTAGCTGGGTGTGGTGGGCACACGCCTTTAATCCCAGCACTTTGGAGGCGGAGGCAGGTAGCTCTATTGAGAGCGATACCAGCATGGTCTATAAAATGAGAGCCAGGACTGCCAGGGCTACACAGAAATCCTGTCTTGAAAAACAACAAAACAAACAGACAAACAAAAATGAAAACAAAAAAGCAAGAATCAATTTTAGAAGCTTTCTACAGAAATTTAGAAGGAATAACTATAAAACTGGTTCACAAACTCTAATCTCTGAACATTAGGAGTGGAAACATTTCTTAAGATCATATTAAACTTACAAATTCTCATTTATCACCCAGGTACCCAGTTAGAAATTCTGGTGTTGAGGCCAAGAAATCTGTGTTTAAACAGTCTTTCCTAGGTATTTTGGAGGCTCTATATAATTTTAGAGTCACTGGAACAAAGTAATACAAAAGGAAATGCAGAGGAAAAAATAACTTGAATTGCATGAAATAAAGAGAATTTTATATTTGAATATGCTGCCCAAGTTTGAAGCATGAACAATCAAAAGAATGTTGGTAACAGAAGAAAAAAGAGAAAGCTTGTTTTGTTCATCAGTTTCATGTTAGGCAGCTTTTAGCAGGTACATTCTGGATATACTAAATCAACTTAGTAGTGAGTTTTATTTTTATTCTTGCTTTCATGAATATTCTAAGGGTAAAATAAAATATTGAGATATTTGTATTCTGCACTGAGGTAAACAGGAAGGGGTGGTTTCATTGGGAAGTGTGCAGTCCAATTAAGCATGAAACTGGACAAAAGAAGGGTTGCAAAGCTCTTGCTAAAGCAGAAGGATTGTAGAAGTTAATTTTAAACACATGCACATGTGGCTGGGATGATAGCATGAGTGAAGGAGATGTCTATATTAATAAAGGCAGTATTAGAGCAAATGGAGTTAATCAAGCACTAGCATTAACTGGGCTACATCAGAAGCCCTACTGCTCTTAGATGCTCCCCTTTCAACTTTACTGGAAATTAAAAACTAAGCCTCTTGTGAAGCGAATCTGTTCCACCTGAAACAATATCAGAAGCCTTCATCTAGATCAAATTAATTGCACTAGTATTTGCCATGGTGAGGGAAACACTGGGAGTTAATGATAAACAAATTCATGTTATGAGCTAAGTTTCTGATGCACAGCCTCTGATCAACTAAACTAATAAGGCAACATACTTGGGTAGCGCCTGGAAGTTTTCAGAGCATTTCAACTTCCATTAGCTTAATTGAGACTCATAAACTGGTGAGTCAGGTAAGAAAGTTGATTTTGTTTCTATTTTACAGTGAGAGGATGGGGACTTCCTGAGGTTTTCTATGACAAAAGCATTGCTTTAGTTTAAATAGTGATTCAAGGTCAGACTTGCCCTATAAAATTTTCTCTTTTTTGAAGGTCTGTGTTTAAATGGGACTTACTCATTCCCGCATGCATATATATTATAGCTGTTTGTTCTGAGATGATCAGGTGAGAGTAAACACATGTAATAGCACCGTAATAGCACAGGCAATTTGAAATCAGTCTGCCCTCCCCAAGCATTGATATTTTATTGTATATAAAAATATATTATGATGATTGTGTCATGTCATTAAAATCTCTTTCAACATAATTGTTTTCAATTTTGCATTATTATTGTTTACAAAAGTATTCTTTTTTCTTAATTTTTATTTTCTGGAGCTGAGGACCGAACCCAGGGCCTTGTGCTTGCTAGGAAAGCACTCTACCACTGAGATAAACCCCAAACCCCCACAAAAGTATTCTTATTACATAAATGCTTGTGTATATTTAATTTCTTTACAAATTATTACATTTTTTTGTTTAATGTGAGGATCAGAGGATGATTTTTAGACTTGGTTCTCACCTTAAACCATGAGGATTATACTCAATTTGTCAGGTTTGGCAACAAGTGTATTTTACTCACTGAGCCATCTCACTGGCCATATTTCTTCTTTCTTTAGGACAAAATTGTAGCAGCAGGAATCACTGTGTCCAAGGGTTGTAACCACTTTAAAATTCTTTCTATAAAACCACAGTGTCTTTAGGACAGATGTTACCTCTTTATATTTGTTGTAGTAATGCTATTTTCTCTGGACCAGACAACACCATCAGCCAACATGGATCATAGTTTGATGTGGTGATCTACAGAACATAGCAGCCCCATAGTTAAGGCAACACAAAAGAAGAACAATGTTGATAGCTAAGTCTATAATGATGGCAATGAATCTATGGACATTTCCTCTTAGAAGGAGTGTGGGGTGATACTGATAGACATCAACATTCAGTGAACACTGGAGAGAGATTCTAGGTTCCTATATTTCAGAACAGAGAACTGTGCCAATACATGGATAGTAGCATGTGAAGTGAGAGAATTTATCAAGGAAGAATATACTTTCAAGGAAAGATGTAAACTGGAGTAGAGAAAAAGTTTAGAAGCTCAATGGTACCTATTGGACAGATGATGAGTCTACATGTCATATAGTTTCAATATTTGCACAGTATGCACTTTTTCATGCACGTTGTCTGCTACATGTAATGCTTCATACAGCTTCATGTGTCACATATCTCATAGCACATTAAGTGTTCTATCAGGCTGTACACTTTAGTATTGTAATGAGTCATAGGTCACCTTCAGACATTCCAGAGCTCCTTTGTACCTGTCTATGGTAATATTGTGTTCCCCAATATATTGTGCACCCTAAGAAACTTATCTGGGATCAGAAAACAGAACAACCACTAGATGTAGAGGCCAGAAAATGGTGGCACACATGCCTTTAATCCTAGCATTCCAAAGGTAGAGATCTGTCTGGATCTCTGTGAGTTCAAAGCCACACTGGAAACTGCCAGGCATGGAGACTCAAGACTTTAATCCCAGGAAGTGATGGCAGGAAGCAGAAAGTTATATAAAGCGTGAGGACTGGGAACTAGAGCCTGGTTAACCTTTTAGGCTTTTGAGCAGCAGTTCAGCTGAAATCCATTCAGATGAGGACACAGAGGCTTCCAGTTTAAGGAAACAAGATCAGCTGAGGAATTGGCAAGGTGAGGTTAGTTGTGGCTGGTTCTGTTTCTCTGATCTTTCAGTGTTCACCCCAATACGTGGCTTTGGGTTTGTTTTTATTAATAAGACCTTTTAAGATTCATGCTACACCTGTCTGTGCCAGTGGCTCAGCAAGTTCTAATTGCTCTGACCAAGGGTTTTCCAGACTGCTGCTTTGCTGTTTTTTCTTATGTGTCATTTTTTCAGTATTTGTATAAGTATTTGTATTCTCCTGCCTCAACATCACCAAACCTTCACCTGAGTTTGTACCCAATTGTCCATCATGTCTCCTTTCTTCTGCTGCACATGGTCTTGGGGATGAAGTGCTAGAATATATAGGAGAGGCAAAGTAGACTGAGGGTAGAACTCCCACAATACAGTGGTCTTGAATTGTCACCTGTACTGCGGTAGGACTTTTCAGCAATGCAGCTCTTTTTGACTCAACTAATGCTCCTGTAAGTAACTCGAATGAGCACACTGGTTCTCCAAGCTGGACTTGGATAGGAACATTTCTTTGGTCTGGTAGGACCCTACCATGGGTGAGTAGATTTTTCTTGGGAGGAGGCGTGCAACAATATTCCTACCATTGCTTGTTCATAGCACATACTTCTCCAGACCTTTGCCAAATGAGGGTTATAATCACTTTACACTTTAGTCTATAGGAACACAATATCCCTTAAACAAGCTCACCTATTTATAATTCTGTAATTACTACATGACCACATACCTTCTGAATTTTTGGCAACACTGCCAGTTTGATACATGGAGTTTGTGTCATATAATTTATATTTTTGATGACTAGTAAATAGAATAATTTACAGTTACATATTGATAAGCTTTTATTTTTTACTTTTATGTACTTCTCTAATCAAAGTATAAGTTCATGAATAAGTACAATTTTTTATAAAAGGTCAGAGAGATAATCAACATTTTAGACTTTGCAACCAAATGACCTTTGTCAAAAAAAAATTCAAATTTACTAATGTAATGCAAAAGTATCCACAGACAATGCTAAAATGAATAGGCATAGTTTTGGACTGATAAAATGTTATCGAGAAAACTAATAACAAAGCAAAACAGATAATGATCCAATTAAAGCCCATGACTACAGTCTGCCAACTGCTGATTTACCTTGTTTTGTGTAACCAGAAGCATTTATCACTTTCTTACTGATTTTGCGAAGTCCAGCATATATTAAGGATATGCTTCTGTGAGATTAAAAAAACTCTTTACTCATGTATTTTTGTGATTTAATTATAATGAATCACTATCCAACCTATCTAGGAATACTTCTGATGTGATTCTCAGTATAGAAAACTAATCATATTTCCCTACAAATAGTCAGACAATAGTGTCAGAACCTTTCATTGAATAAACTTTTTTTTTCTCAGCAGGCTTTCTTTGGAAGATAAGTCTTTACTAAACTAGATATATTTCCACTGTTCTTGGAGGTGTTGTCCTGTGAGGATAGCACCTGAAAGTAATGGTTTTGGAAGTATGCTCACCATAGGGGCCTCTCTAGCTCCCTTTGTACTTACATCAGTCCAGTTTGAAATGTATCAAGAATTCTGTCTTAACTGCATCTATTGCAGTTGTTTTGGCTGCTACTGCCTTTACACTTTTATGCTTCATATATCTCTGTCTCTTTGCATTTGTGTATAGTCTTGCACTGCACAGAGGGAGATTAGCCTCACTATAAAGTCAGAAATACTGGAACTCTGCTTTCTGTTATAGCATGGCCTTGGCAGCCTGTTATTTAGGGTAATTCTTGCTTGAGAATAGCTGCTGCCTTGTATGTATGCTAACTGCTGATGTAGAGCACACTATCTCTCCCCTACCACTTTTTTATTGGTGTCTGTGATTCTTTAAATTATCTGTCTGTACATATAATCTTAGACATCTCAGATTGTTTTGGTCAGAATTATTGACTTTTGTTTTCTAATTCTACTGAAAATAATGATATATCCTCCCCCTGTTATTAAAGTGACATTGGCCATTTCTTCTCTGTTTCAACAATATAATCATAGTAGAAACTGCTGGTCTCCAGACCTTCTCATCCAAGTTGTCATCCTCTGTTCTCTGCTCTCAGTTTTCTGGAGTTATCCTGGGCATCTAAAACCTTTTCTCTGTTTTGAGTAAAGAAGAAATGGCCTTTTTATAGAAGTTCATTTGAAGATTAATCCCACAATATTGGAAAATATTATTTTTTAATCTCTTGTCCATTTCAAGTTTTACAATTACCCTATATCCTTATAGATTCAGGCAAGACATAAAATAAGAAGCTCTAAAATATAAACCTGTCTTTATATCTCTGCTATTGTAACAAAGTCATGTCTGTGTATTTAATTAACTTCTGAATTCATTTTGTATATATTTTATAAGTGCTTTGCAAGACCATATGTAAAATAGCATTAGTTTTCTGATCATCAAATTCTATAGTATTTCAATGATACTCTACAGTATTAGGTTTATTTTAGTGAGAACAATATAAATATTTGGTACTAGGGAATCAATACACACATTTCATTGAACTTTACAGTTGAACAATATATAGGTTTAATATCCTGAACTGACTTTTTAGAATTAAAAACTGGATTAGACAGTGCATCTTAAAAGGCAGATTCTAGTATGTAATTACACTGTATTGCATGTTGAATGGAACTGTGGTCCATCCAGTTCCAAGTACCTTGTAAACATTTACTACATTGTAATACTGGCAGTATCCTTCTATGGTCCATTAAGTAAGATGAACTTGTTTGTAATAAAGAGAAACCAAGACTTGTAAGTAAAGTGATTTTACTCTGGGAAGTGTAGCCTGTTAGTGAATATCTGTGACCCATCACTCATGTCTCATCAAAATCTTTTCTTAACCTCAAATGACAGGTGACTTTGTATATGACACATTCTTTCTTACTATCATCATGAGATGCCAAGGGGAAAAAAACACCATAGGTATACCTACTCTAGGAAATAGGCTTCCCCCCTTTTTGTATTGAACACAGACTTCCTTCATTTTTTTTCTATAATTATGCACATATCATACATTATATGAACTTTTCTTATTTAGAGGTACCACACAATAGAATAAATCTAATTTTTTTCCATTTCTCATTGTATTGAGAGCTAATGTTTCTGGGGAAGGAGGCACAACGTCTTATTTCTATGTTCCTTGGCACCTAAATAAATGAACCAAAAGCAGACACAGAAGGGAACTCTAGAACAATTCTTGGAGTTAGGGGGATTATAACAGGGAAAACAAGTTTGCAGTGAAAGATGCTGGCAAGAACAGGATGGAAAGAGCTATCAGGACCTGCTATCCAGCTGTCTTAATCACCTGCTATGGAACACACTATTTATTAAGTATGTTATTGACTGCCAATATGCTATTTGATATGAACATGATTGATATGAACATGATTCGTGTCTGGGCAACAAATGCAATGGATGCAGAGAAACCTTTTAGATGGATGCAGAGAACCATTTTTGATAATCTTTCTTCCTGTTTAACTTACACTCATTCCTTGATACTAGAAGTGATATACTCTTAATTTGTTCTATCTCACCAGGTACCTACTACAGGACTGTAGAGCTGTATATATTGAGGTTGATACTGAGTCTCCTTCCAAGGAACATGCAGTTAATTAAGGCTAGTACAATGGAGGGAACAATGTCCTTAGTCAAATCGAGCTAGCCCTTGGATGTGGATTATTTTTAATTAAAAACAACAAATGACTCATTTTTATCTCTAAGATAAGCATTCAAATTCTATGAATCCAAAGAATTGTTTAGCTCTTCATAGTATCACTTATGCATAGTTGTTGTGCAACTGAACTTTGGAGATTAGAGGGACAATTCTGTAACCCTAGAGTTGTGTTATTTTGGGGCAAGTTATCTGGCTTCCTTATATGTTTTCTTTGAAAAATTTAACATTTCATAATACATGCAAAGCACCTTATTTATTTTATGGTAGTGACAAACAATTATGTAGACATGAAATGATAGCACATGTTATGTTTAGAGTCAAACATTGACAAACTTGTGTTCAGTGATACTGAATTTTGGCACCTCCCTTTTCTCTTCTTTAGGTTCCCTTAGTTTATTTTTTGCTCTGTGGGATTTCTCTCCTTCCCCACCCCATCTGGATGAGGTTATTGAGCTGCTAAGAGAGGGTTCTTGTTGTGAGTTCAAATATTACACAATGGTTTTATCACCCAATCTTTAGCTAAGGTAGCTATGTATATACAATGTCAGTGCTTTTAGAATTTTTAGTCTGTAATTTTCTATTTCTCACCTAAGAAAAACCTCCTTGGTAATTAATATTGAATGTCTGATTCCAGGAACCATGCCTCAAGAGAGTTTTCATGCATGTGATGTGCATTTGTTATTAAGAAATGTCTGGCACTCACTTATAAAGCTGAAAACAAGCCTGTTTTCTATCACTTACAGAAAGTTCATAATAATTGTACGAGTTCAGGCAGACTTTGCCTCTCCATGAAGCTGTGCATTTTCAGGGAAGAGAATCTTTATTTTTATTACATGACACTCCCTGTGCTCACATCCATCACTTTTTGAGTGTAGCTTATTTGTAGCCTGGTGAGAGTTATATAATCTGCCATGAAAATTTCAACAAAGAAACAAGAGAAAATTAAGACAGAGTTGCACAGCTCATCTTCTGAAAAATTCTCCTGTGTTAATAGAAGAAAGAGATCAGTGGCCATTTTCTCTGGCCAGTTCAAATACCAGTTATGCTACTCCATCTCAATTATAAGCAATCTCTTTCTCTTTCCGTTTTTTCCTACTTTCCATATATTCTTCTCCTCTCTCTAATACACATGAGTGTGCAAGCACTCATACACACATACATAAACACATACACATGTGAACACACACATATACACATGAATAAATATATAAATATACACCATAGATTGTGGTAAGTGCATAATGAACATTATAAATGCTCCTATATTTAAGTCTATAATGTTCATTTTAATTATTGGTATGACACTAAGAATCTGAGAACTGTAGATGGCTTGAGCTAGGGAAGTTTAAAAAGGCTTCCTGCCATTCTCTGCTCTTGTTCAACAGATTTGGAGACTGTATTGTGCACATAAGAGAAGCAATGTGGATGAAAAGAAGACAAAGTGCATACTGGGGATAATAACCTAATAATTCTAATCTTTTGAATTTGTCTGAGAAAATATTTATTAGTATTGTTACATATCAAGGTTGAAAGGTTAAAGATCAGAAAGACAATGATAATCAAACATGAATGTAGTAATCTATCATCCAGATCCTTGCTAAATGCATTTTAAAGCGCTGTTCAGCAGCAGCAGCATTTTGGAGTTTGCTAGAGCTTGAAAACTGAAGACCTAGTACCAGAATAATGGAATTAAAACATACTCTTTTTTTTTTTTTTTGGTCAAGAGTCATAGTTACATTCCCATATGTAAGAAAGGTTGAGGAACACATACTATCTAACCCTTTTATAACTCAGTGTGGTACAGGGTAGCTCCCTAGTGCTTCTGCTTTAGAATCTGGTTTATAATGTTTATAATGAAGTCTTGCTTTTTGCACACTGATCATCTTTTATTCCACCAAACCTAAAGACAAAGTAGTTAATATAGTATATTTTTGTCTTTAATTCTGTGTCTTTCTTCTAAATGCTCAGGATTCCTCATTTTATGAAGCTCCTCAGTTGTTATGATGGGGAGCCACCAAGAACAATCTATACTGGCTTTAGAAGATAGCAGAGACATTCCCTTCGAAACTTAATCCTTCCAGTTTTGTATCCATACATACAATGTCCTAATGATATTTTGGTGTATTTCTTTATTCTCTTTGATTTCTGTGATTGATCTGCTTTCAATTCCTGAAAAAGCAGCTAGTGTTGGCTTCTTACTATGGAATATTATTATCATCTTGTTAGTATACATAAATTCCTAGGACTGCTCTTTAGTAAGCTTCCCTCATTTTTCTGCTACTTATCTGTGTATGGATGTGTGTGTGTGTGTGTGTGTGTGTGTGTGTGTGTGTATTGATTTTGATTCCCCATTCCACAACTCCTCCCAGATCTTCTCCATCTCTTCTGTCCCATCCAACTTTATGACCTTTTCCTCTCTCAAGAAATACCCACAAAATGCAAAAATGAAAATAAAAAAAATTAAAAAATAGTAAGACAAAAAGATGCCCAAACAAAACACAATGGCTTCCACTAACAACAAAACAAAAATATAGAGCTTGTTTTGTGTTCTCCATCTATTTGTGGAAATGGAGCCTGCCTTTGGGTATAGTAAACGTATCAAGTGACACTCCATGGTATCAATTATTATCAATCTCGATCAAGTAATTTTGTTAGTATTCCTCCCCCAACTTTTTTTGCCATACTTGTAAATTTATAAATTTAATATATACTTCTTTCCAATTCCTTTTTTCATTTTCCTTCTTTCTTACACACATACACACACACACACACACACACACACACACACACACACACACACACACAGAGAGAGAGAGAGAGAGAGAGAGAGAGAGAGAGAGAGAGAGAGAGAGAGAATGGCTGTGAAAAGTGTATAATGGATTTTATAAATACCACTAAAGTTAAGTTCATGAATTGCTTTTGATTTATAGAGTTGTGAGGATGAATTGAAAGATAAACAAGGTAACCAATCAATTGCATACAGTCAACATTGTGAATCCATTTTGATGGTAGTACATTGGGCAATTATATACACAAATATATTTTGAATACATTATAGTTTAATGCTTTCTTATTGTTTATAATGTTGTTTAATTTATAATTGGTTGTTGATAGCTTTATCCATTTCTTAAGTTTTACAAAAGTTATTTATTAGACATCATGTACTACATTTCCTGCTAGATATATGTGAGAGAAATAGGTCGTTCTTTGCTCTTATACTTCTGGTTTGAGTGGGAAAATAGGATGGCATCCTAACTTCTACTTTAGTTCCTTGATTTGTGTTATTCTGGATATTATGCTCTTAGAGTAGCACTGCAATTAACCTCTTCAATATATACCTAATCTCTAGCCACACCCCCATTTGCCCTGTATCAAATATAATTTTGAAACTGATTTTCCTTTCTTTGTGTCAATAAATTCTGCTGGAGCTAATTTAATTCTTTTCCTTCTGCTACAAATGTTGTAACATTGAGACAAGTTTGGGCAGGGAGATTCAAGCACTTAATTCAACCCTCTCTTCACATATATGAAATAGAGAAGCTTAGTAATTTATCATACTCCATATTGTATTGTACTGTCATTTTTAGTATATTTAAGTTTGCTTAATACAATCTTGACAGCAGGGTGGAATGCAATTTAAATTTTAATATTTTCAGCTATAGCAGTAGTAATGTATTATTTCTTCATACGGAAAGATACTGATTCTCTGATTGATGTAGCGGAAGGGATAAAATACATCCTCAAGTTACTTTTTTAAAACAAACATAAAAGTTTACCTTACCCCATGCATGATGTCATGTCATAAACAGATACTTAAAATTGTTCATTAAATTTCTTGTTGTCCAAGTTCCTATCATTTTGGTTTATATATTTAGATACTAGAGGAACTTAAAAAGAATTATTCAATTAAAAAATTTGTCTTTTCTCAGCTTAAACTATGTCAAGAAATCATGTCTCAAAACCAACAGCAAAATGGAGTCATCTGAGATAGCTCTTCTAAAAGTAACCAGAGCCAAGAAGTTATGGATAAATGCATGATTTCCTGAGAGTTCATGATTTACTTCTCCTAGAATGTGTGTGTGTGTGTGTGTGTGTGTGTGTGTGTGTGTGTGTGTGTGTGTGTGTGTGAATACATTCTGTTAGGGAATATATATGAATGTTACTGATCAGTATCCATTGTTTACCTGTTGTCACTGTTCACCCTTCTTATTTTTTTTTTCCTGAGGTTTCATCACTTCTCTGGCTTAATGTTCTAGAAATAAGATAAACTATTTGACAATAAAATCCTACAAATGTCACTGTATCTGCTTCCCCAGTGCTGGGATTACAGTTGGGTACCATTGAATTTAATTCAGTCTTGACAACCCATATGTTGTGAGGGAATCCATGTTACCTTTTGTGTGTTATTAGTCTTGATGCTAAAATATCCATACATGTAATATATATTAGAGAGATATTTATAAAACAATTACACTAAGAAGCTTGATAATCATTTTCTTAGTGTGAGAGAACAACAACAGGGCAGACAAGGTGAAAATTTGACAGCTGCCAGGAGAAAAGACAGTCAGAGAAGAATGTTATGCTTTTTGAATTTTGATCCAAGGAGAGCCAGCAGGAGCAGAAATGGAGATTGGTAAGAGGCTTCAGGTTGGAAACATAGCTTCATTGAAATTATGACACTTTCAGAGCACTGGGACAAGAATTCTTAGATATTGGACTGGCATTCAAATGAAACATAGAGTAAAGACAAAGGAAATGTTGCATATTTTGAATTAGAACTCAGAAAATGAGACAGGCTTAGCAAAGAACATCCACAAGTAACTCAATGGGGAAAGAGAGTTCTAAGAGCCAATGATCTCACTATAATAATGCCTCCTATCTCCTTAGCATGTCTTCAGTAGTATCAGCCTTTCTAGAATTGTGAGATCCTAGTTAGGTGATTAATAGGCCTATTTGGATTAATTCTTATATTAGAAAGCAATAGTATATAATCTAATCTTTGGAGATTAGAATGCCATGTCTTGATCTGATGCCAAAGATAAATCTAAGATTTCATTATTTTGAACAGGAGGAAGTATTTTGCCTGAATGTGCCTTAGAGAAGGTTAGGCACTTCTTTTTCATATTGTTTTTCAACTATGGAGAAGTAATTGTGAAGTTCCCCCTTTCTAGTAGTACCAAGGCATCAGCAAGTGGGTTCCAAAGTTGACCATGAGGGAGATTTCAATTTACAATGACATCCAAGGCTGTTAGTATTTAGCTGGCTGACACATCCACACAGCACTATCAAAAATGAAAAGTGATTTGGTAACAAGTTTATTTTATTACCTGTCTCCAGCCTTTTATCCATCTTGTGTTCTGCTTCAGAGTGGTACTTCTTCTTTCAGATATAAATATCTGACACTTGGCAATTACACCTTCTGTTATTATTGCTAGTCCCTTTCTCCTATACTAGATTACCTTGAATCGGGTTAATTTAAACATCCAGATTAGACACCTGGAGCTCCACCTGGGGCCTGGCCAAGGATCTCCACATCCACTTCCATCAGTTATTGGATGAGAGTTCCAGCTCGACTGTTAGGGTGTTTGTCCATCTGATCACCAGACTAGGTCAGGTCAGGCTTTCTATCGGCCATTGCCAGCAGTCTACAGTGGATGTATCATTGTGGATTTAAGGGGACCTCTCCAGCACTCTGCCTATTCCTGTTCTCATGTCCAATTTTCGAGAAAGAGGAGAGACTATAAGAGCATGAATTGTTGAGACCAAGATTGGAAAAAGCACAGGGACAAATAGCCAAACGAATGGAAACACATGAATTATGAACTAAAGGCTGTGGAGCCCCCAGCTGGATCAGGCCCTCTGGATGAGTGAGACAATTGAATAGCTTGAACAGTTTGGGAGGCATCAAGGCTGTGGGACCAGGATCTGTCCTTGGTCCATGAGCTGGCTGTTTGGAACCTTGGGCTTACACAGGGACACATGCTCAGCCTGGAAGGAGGGGACTGGACCTGCCTGTACTGAATCCACCAGGTTTAAATGAATCCCCAGGGTAGTCTTGGCCCTGGAGGAGATGGGAATGGAGGGGAGGGGATGGGGGGAAGGTGGGGGTGGGAGCAGGAGGGGGGAGGACAGGGGAACCCATGGCTGATGTGCAAAATTAAAACACAAATATAATAATAAAAAAATCAAGGAAAAAAAAACATCCAGATTAGCCATCACCTTCATTTTTCTCAAGGCAAAGGAATGCTGAAGCACAGGGAAGACTGCAAGTGACATATGACCTATCTAAGTTCATTTGCTAAAATAAAGTATTGACTTCTTAATTGGGATCACAGAGTCAATAAAGAAGGATGAAAACATGATTACTATAACTGCATTTTGTGTCAATTTCCTTTAATTTGTGCTTGAAACCACAGATTAAAAATTAAAAATTCTCAGAGCATTTCTTGTTGGGTCATGTTGGATTCTAGGAACAGCAGAACATTTTAGGAGACATATCTTTCTCCTAACACACACACACACACACACACACACACACACACACTGCATGGAAGTTATCCAGGATGCATCCCAGAGCGTTTGCAATAAGGGGCACTCAATCTGTATAAGAAAAACAGTTAACAGTTCTAGAGTACACTAAATCATATTTATCTAAATGTACAATGTGATAGCATACAAGGCTGATATATATATATATATAATTAATGCCAGCTTTGTTAAAAGGCTCAATTAAATTATTTATATACTATGAAAATTATAGCAAAATAAACTAGAGTGAAGTGGACATTATAGAATCAGAAATTGACTTGCAAGTCAGTATAGGAGATAGTTCTGGGTGTAGGGCACTTATTATTCTATGTCTAGGTCCATGGATCAAACATCTAGTTACCAAACCCCACATTTTTCCTATATTCACATGTCATTTGATGGAAAAATGCTCTGCTCAGAATTGAAAAATTTTTTAATCAGTTTACAATTACTGCTGGCTGATAAACTGGATCTTTGCTGGCATTAATATTGGCTTTCCAATTTTTCTTGGAACACAATGGAAAACTGTATTTATAGTTAATAAAGTTTATTCACATTTGTCTTTGGTTTCTTTGTGTGTATGTCTATGTGTGGTGTGCATG
Organism: Onychomys torridus; assembly: GCF_903995425.1. Lineage (NCBI taxonomy): Eukaryota > Metazoa > Chordata > Mammalia > Rodentia > Cricetidae > Onychomys > Onychomys torridus. The sequence continues at coordinate 27,282,433 of NC_050466.1, read as the reverse complement.
AACACACATGAATGAGCATAAGTGGGTGTTTGTCCTGCATTACTATGTATTTATAGGCTAAAATACTGACCAAAAGCAACTTATTGAGAAAAATGGTTCAGTATGAAGGGAATTAAGGATGTTAACTAAACTAAAAGCAATGGAGGAGTGCTACTTACTGGTTTGCTCTCAATAGCTTGCTCAGTTTGCCTTCTTATAAAACCCAAGACTGCCCAGGGCTGACACTGTGCACAGTGGGCTGGGTCCTCTCACATCAATTATTAATCAAGAAATGCCCTACAGACCTGCATACAGACCAATCTAATGGGAATACTTTCCTCAATTGAGGTTCCTCTTACTAGATGGCCCAAACTTTTGTCAAATGGACAAAAAAAATCCAATGATCAGAGTTTGTGTGTGTGTGTGTGTGTGTGTGTGTGTGTGTGTGTGTGTGTGTGCATGTGTGTGAGGGGTGATGTGGATGTGTAGTGGGGCATTACCTGCACACATGTATATGTGGAGGCCCAAAGTTGACCTCAGAAGTCTTGCTCCATTTATCTTCATTGATTCAAGGTTGAATCCAGACTCCACAAACAAAAGATTATTACATTCAGCCACTTTTCTCTGGGGATCCCCTGTCTCTGCCTTCTGAGGCTGGACTTGGAGGTTGGCCATGACACCTACCCTGCATTTACCTGGGTTTTATGGATCTGAACTCTGGTCCTTACATTTAAACAGCAGACAATTTATCCACTGAGCCCTCTCCCCAGCCCAAATGAAAACTACAATTCAATTTTCCGTTATTAATTGGAGATCTAATGCCTTTCTAAAAGCCTGGAATACTTTGAGACACAAATTTGAAAACACAATGCAGATAGCATCAAGAAATGAGAAGGAACAGTGAACAACAGTTACCATCTTCATGTTTTCTTCTTTCCACATCATCTACTCTTCCCTTGCCTATACTCTCCTACTTCCTCACTCCTGAATCCAGTGAAATTAGAAAATACAGGACAACAGCTAGGACAAAAGCTGGGAAGATGGTATAGACATAGACACTTGTTTAATTGTCTGAAAGGTGAAATGAAATGAAACCTTATGCAAATAAAAGTGTCATTTCTTTTTGATTTTCTAGGAACTCACTCCATGAATGAAAGATACTGATAGGACACTTTCTGGAACATACAGGTTAGTTTAGATGAAAGTAATCACACTATCTCTCTGAAAGGGTGAAACTAGATGCTGAAGAACCAACCCTAGGGTAAAGTAATCTCACATACCCATCCACTGGGAAAAAACATTGTAGATAATAAAGAAGAGAGAGTTGGAATGCAGTTTTGAACTCTCCCCTCTGAGTATGGATATAAATCTAATATCTAAGTTGTCAGGATAGCCAGAGGCTATTTTCTGTTAACAATAGCCTAAGAGTTTCCTCTACATTCTGAGCTGAAGCATGCAGTTCTATTTGGAAAACAATCCAACATGCCAGGTATTTTCCCCATGATATTGCTTAAGTCTAAGTAATTCAGTGAAAGCACTATTTAGTTAGGGTATGGTTTTTGTAGACTTTTCTCCATGAGGCCAGCCTGAAGCAAAATTGAGAATAAAGGCTCTTTTTCCCTCTTTCCATGTGATCAATTTCTTTCTATCACAGGTGTCTTGGTATTGTAGACCCACACTTCTTGGTTTATAATCAAGTCCCAGATTTTCTGTCCCTGATACAGTGCTCCAAGACATTCTGCTAAGTTCTAACCTGACATGTGTTTCCTGTATGGAATAGTGTGCTGTGCCCCCTAGATGTAGAGTTGGAAACTATATGCTTATTTCCATGTCCTACAACCAGGGAAGAGTGACTTAATAGTATGGAGAACTTCTCTGAGGTATAATTATTGGTAAAGGAAATGATTCAAGTGCAGAAGAAGAAAGACAATCAAGATTGTATATTGAGTGGCATGAGGTAGAAGTCGCAGAATGACTAAGGTTCAGAGAGAATATGGACTTACAGAAAAGGCAAAGATGTAATGAGAGGGTTTTAAAAGGCTCAGTTCCACTAACAGAAATCAAGGAGAGCCTGATGATTCCAGAGGACAGGACTTCTTTGGGAGGACAAATGCTCATATCTGATTGTGTAGTAGATACAGGTTAAGAAATATGTAGATTTATTTTGTACCTTCATTAAATACAAATAAATTATATGTAATTTAGCTACAAAATACTATGCTTTGCTATCATATATACTTGTATATGTATGTTGTGAAGTTTTTTGCCACAATCAAACTAAATAACATTTGATAACTAACATACATAGCTTTTTAATGTGTATTTTAAATATGCATGATGAGGGCTGGTAAAAAAGCTCAGTTGATAAAACTCTCACTATGCAAGCATGAAGACAAGAGTTTGGATACCCAAACTCACATAAAAGCAAAACAGGCTTGGTGATTGTAATTCCAGCATCTTTGAGGCATAAAAAGGAATTCCCTTAGACAAGCTGACAAAGAAGAAGTGGGGAATTCTGGGTTCACCCAAAGACCCCATACCAACACGTAAAGTGGAGATCCATGAAGGAAGACACCTGTTGTCAACTTCAGACATCTATACACATGTGAGCAAGTATATACATTGACAGCACATGGACATGCCAACAAAAGGAAAGGAAAATGTATGTTGCCCTTTAGTTTTACTATATTCAAGTATGCAAATGTATCATTATCTATCATCACCACATAGCCTATTAAAATACCACATTTTTTGTACTGCTTTATATGAACTTTATACCTTTGGAACACCATCTCTTTGTTTTCCTAACTGCCAACTTTGACAGCACTGCCCCTTTGTTTCTATGACATCAATTTATGATTCTCTTTAATTTGAGCTCATGGAGTATTTAGGTTATAGTGCTTTTGCCTAATACACTGAGCAAAATGCTTTCTAATTTCATCTGTGGTGTTTCAAATGACAAAATTTCCTTTTAATGGGCCAGCTTGATGACTTAGCTGCTAAAAGCATTTGCCACCAAGCCTGAATTTGATCTCAGGGGACCACATGGTGAAGGAAAAACCTTCTTCAGAAAGTTGTCCTCTGATCGCTGCATGCATGTTGTGGAACATATGTGCCCACACACTGATTAACATGCACACATGCACACATGCACACACACACACACACACACACACACACACACACACACACAAACACATACAACTTAAAGAATAAATGTATAAAATTTTTACAATTCATTTTCTTCCATACATCATGGTATATGTATGTATGTATGTATGTATGTATGTATGTATGTATATATAGTGTGTGTGTGTTCTTTGAGACATTTGTTTTTATTGCATTAATAATTCCTCCAACCTTTTGCATATCCAATCCTCCCTTCTCCACCCATCTCTAGACTGATTTGTGCTGTCCTATACTCTTGGAAGTGTGTCTTCCAAGTAGTTAATGAATTCCAATAGCTCCACAGCTTGTGTGTCATTACCTGGCATTTGTTCTGGTTTGGGTTTGCATAGGTAATATAATATATTATATATATTATAGTTGCAACCACTGTGAGTTCATAAGTACAGCTGTGCCATGGTGCCCAAAAGACACATTTTTCTTATAGTCACCTAGTCCCTCTGGGTCTTATACTCTTCCTTTCCCTTTTCTGCAATGATCACTGAGATTTGGTGGGGGGTAGTAATAGTAGTACTGTATTTTTCTTCTATTTAGGACTGATCATGTTGCAGTCCCTTATTCTTTGTACCCTTGTCCAATCTGCAAATGGAAGCCTCCCAGGTGAGGTAGAAAGATATATTGATTTATAACAAGAAGTCTTTAGGAGCTGGTTTAATTCTATGTTTATTTAGCAAATAATAGTATTAAGCCCCAGGGCCTATAGCCTTTCTAGTCATAGGTTCTTGGTCTGATAATGGTTGCTTCAATTTTGAAGAATTGATATGTATATAATGTTGTGGAATGTCATTTTGTATGCTATGAATGTGTGTTGCTCTGATTGGTTGATAAATAAAATGCTGATTGGCCAGTAGTCAGGCAGGAAGTATAGGTGGGATAAGGAGACAAGGAGAATTCTGGGAAGAGGAAGGCTGAGTCAGGAGTCACCAGCAAAACACAGAGGAAGCAAGATGACAAGGCAGAACTGAGAAAAGGTACCAAGTCACACAGCTAAACATAGATAAGAATTATGGGTTAATTTAAGTGTAAGAGCTAGTCAGTAATAAGCCTGAGCTAATGGCCAAGCAGTTATAATTAATATAAGCCTCTGTGTATTTACTTAGGAAATGCTAGTGGTAGAGATTTGTCCTGACTGCTGGCACAGACACAGGAAATCTTGTACATTTGGCATACCAACTGGGGCTCTTGAATTTCCATAAGGCCTAGAAGAGTTTTAAAAGGGTTTCTAAACACACAATAATAGCTTTCTACTTCATGTCTCATGTGGGTTGAGATATAGAGATGCCAAGGTACAGCTATACCATGGTATGAGGACTTGAGCTACAGTATGGTGGGTTCACAACATAATGAATTGCATTGAGTGCAGCACAATGGATTTCTGCCACTGTACACTGTGGTGTCTGCAAGGCACACAGCATGGTGTGTGGTGAATATAGCTTTTGCTAGTACAAGGAAAGAAGAAGAAAAATAGAAAAGAAGAGAAAGAAAAGGGTTTTGGGCTACATGCTCCTGTATGGAAGCATAGATCCACTGCTTCACAGAGTCAGCAGTAAGTATGGTTCCCCCAGAGCTGGAGGTAAACTTAGTTCTGCCATGTTAGAAAGGTGAGGTGGATAGAGCCAGCAGCCAAAGCTGCCATTTCACTCTTAGTAATACTGCATTCAGTTTAAAGCAATTGATTCACAATATAACAGACGCAGATGAAATAAAACTCTAAATGGTTTACAATATGTATAAAAATATATGTAGGCTTGGAAGAGAGAGGAAAAGGAATATAGACAGTTATATAAAGAAATGGAAAGCTATAAAAAATAAAGTCTTTAAAGATAAAGTAAAAGTAATATAAAAAATAAGCCACATAAAGATAGAAATCACACAGAGTCTGGATTATATTTTCTTTGGGATTTTTAACTACAGAGAGACATTTGATTGTAAAGGCTGCTCAGTTAAACCAACATGTATATTTTAAAGGTATCTTGACTTGAAAATTTGGATCTAAGAATATGCTGCTTTGGAAAGAAGGCTCTGTTTTTGTTTCCACAGGAAGAAAGAGGATATGGATTTGTTCCAGGTTAAGATGGATCAGATTTGATCAAACCAGACTTCTGAATCTTAACAGATAGTGCCTATCATCAAAGGTTATAGCCAGTCTTCCCAGGACTTGATCATTATCTTGAATTTTCTCAGGATCCCCATAAGACTACCAGTGCCCACAATCAGCAGAAAGTATCCTAGAAAACTATGCTCATATTCCCATAAACTGGACCATGGATATTTGTCTTTGTTTAGAGATTGGTTACAAATTGTTATTAGTCCTAGTCAATATCTTTCTAAAGAAAATAGGGGATAGGATATAGATATTACAAGATGGAAGGGTAGATTACTGAATCTTCTTTTAAAGAGCAACAACTTGTATAAAATGTTTTAAATTGTCATAGATTTTATTACAAATTTCAAGTTAATTTTGTTATACTGTATGTACATTTCTACTCTTGTTTAAGGTATGTTTGTGCAACTCATTTAAAAATGTAATGTATAATTAAGAAATACAGATTATTAATTAGTCATTCATGATAACTGTTCTATTATATGTAATTTTACTATGTTAAAGTTAAAACTGTTATTTTTCATTAGACGGTAAAGGGGAAGTGCTGTGGAATATCATTCTGTATGCCGTGAATGTGTGTTGCTCTGATTGGTTTATAAATAAAATGCTCATTGGCCAGTAGCCAGGCAGGAAGTATAGGTGGAATAAGCAGACAAGGAGAATTCTGGGAAGAATACTGGGAAGTCAGGAGTCACCAACCAGACGCAGAGGAAGCAATATGACAAGGCACAACTGAGAAAAGGTACCAAGCCATGTGGCTAAACATAGATAAGAATTAGGAGTTAATTTAAGTTTAAGAGCTAGTCAGTAATAAGCCTGAGAGAATGGCCAAGCAGTTATAAATAATATTAAGCCTCTTTGTGTTTACTTGGGGAATACAAGTAAGAGAGATTTATCCTGATTGCTGGCTGGGCAAGATACAGGAAAACTTCTGGCTACAGTATACATTCATATACATTCATAAATACATATTCATATACTTTTATTCATCCACAAATGAGCATACTGGCTACTGTAAATAATGTTATTATTAATAAGAAAGTGAAGTTTTCTCTGAAATACATTGGTTTCATTTAGTTTGGTTTTACAGCAAGAAATGAGATCACTGAATCATGTGGTAGTTCAATTTTTAACTTTTGTGTGAAATTACAATTATGGCTACATTAATTCCTACCCTAACCCTAATTCTTTAACATATTTGTCAAGGATGACATTAACTTCCATCCCAGGCCATGGTTAGAAGCAGGTTCTATTCATTGATATAGTGGATGTGTAATCTTTCCTCATTCCATTTAACTGTTCAGTTTTCATGGGCTTTTAACCTCAGCCTGCATTTCCTGGGTCTCATTCATTGCAACCATTGCAACTCCAGGAGTCATCTTTCTTTGCCCCATGTGATCTAATCAGTTCTCTTAGAGCTTGACTTGAGAAATAATTAGTCATTTGAAATTGTTTTCTTCAAGGCAGTGTCTTATACCTTATCATATCTTATTGTCTTTGAATCCTGACTTTTTCCTTAGAAAACCAAAGGGAAGTGAGCCAAGCAGATGTATTCTTATCAAGAATTCATAGCAGACCTATTTATCCAAAATTAGCATATCTCATTAACTGTCTCAAGGACACAGACTGAATTGTCTTTGAAAAACAGTCTCAGAAAACCTCATCTTTTAAAGAATAAATGAATTCCCAAGGAGCTGCTTTCTTAACTCTCTCAATGGAAAATGAATACAAACAAAAATCAGTTATGGCTGTCCATTTGAGCTCTTGGCTTGCTCTGAATTCTTGCACTGATTATTAACAAGTCCTGGGAACTTGAATGCAGATGGGTCAAGTAAGAATAGACAAGGACATTGCCATGTTCTGTGTGTTGATCTGATTCCCGGTGGAACCATACTATATGAATGCACCGTGCTAAGTATTATATATATATATATATATATATATATATATATATATATATATATATATATATATATATATATATATGTGTGTGTGTGTGTGTGTGTGTGTGTGTGTGTATGTGTCTTACCATAGCACATAAGTTATGTCCTAGGATGGCCCCACAACAACATCTAATGCACTCACAGACACTCTGCATTCATTTTCATATTCTTTATTACCATTAACCCTATTTTAATGACATTCTCTTTTGTATTGATTTTCATTTGTGTTAAAGTTTTACCACTGTACTAGTAGTGTAATAAAAGCTGGATTTATTTATGATTTTTAAATAAATTACTCTAGTTTGAGTCAATCCTCTTTAAAGATGATGATAAGTTCAAAGTGAGTCATTTAGGGGTTTGGATGGGAGTGCTTTCTCTGTCTTTATAGCTATATTAACACCATCCTGTCTAGCACTTGAGTGTATGTTACTCTGCATTATAATCTGAGCACAATTGTGTGCACTTCTATAAGATAGATGAATACCTTTCAGAGGCCAGAACTGAGACAAATCATTTTTAAATATAAAGCATGTCCATACAATTGACATTCCAGAGCCAGTAAGTTCAGTAACATTACATAGCATCAGAATCATTAATGTACTGTATGACTTTCATACTTAGGAAAATCTGAAGACACATTATATTTTGCTCTGTCATCCTAGGAATGACCTTGGGTTTTTATTGTTTACAGTGTGTGTCAGGAAGGAGAAAACCCAAACATCAACACTGTTAGTGTTACAGCTTCATATTTTGAACTTCACAAAGATTATTTAAGCCACAGAAATAGCTTTTATAAATGCATTTATTTATTTAAATTCAAAATATAAAAATGCTGTATTACATATTATATTTAAAACTAACCTAGAAACATCTATTTTCCCATGTATTAATGAATAAAGAAAAGTAAAAGAATCTGGAAATTAAGAGCTTAGGGGGAGATGAACATGTAGAGTGATTGCCATACTACAATGAGGACCTGACTAGATACCCCAGCACTCACAAAGAAGCTGGGCCTGATGATTGGAACTTCTAACTCCACTGCTGAGGTGGAGTGGAGAAAGAAAATGCAGAAACTAAAAAGCTTGCTGGTCATCCTGGGGATTAGAGGCACACACTCAATTTTGACTACTCACTTTTACACACACACACACACACACACACACACACACACACACACACACACGAATATATCCCCAAAGCACACACAAACAATAAAACTAAGAAAAGAAAAAAAAATACTTAGAGACTATGTGATAACTGATTTTGTGGACCAGTGTCTAACAAACAAAAATAATAGAAAAATTTCATATTTATGTACTCCATAGAGAGAAAACAGATACCCTCACGGCCATTGACTCTATGATCCTTGTCACAAAACCAGTTGAAAATGGATATCATCAATAGTTATAAAGCTGTTGAAAACAGCTGTGCTAGGACATAGGCACTATTCAGACACACTCAAGTAAACCTAATGCTGAAGGACATGAAAATGCAGTGAGTGATTTCTTGTCCTTGGATTTAACAATATTCAGAGTGTAGCCACATCCAAGATGAGTCTCCCACCCCTTGCTGACCCTGGCTTCATTGCCTATCATACCAGGAGGATTCTTAACCTTCTCTTGTGTTCTAACACTCTTTGCCTATGTCTTTAATAAAAAAAAAACTAGTGCAGTAATTATTTTATTGAATAAATGGTAATAATAATTAGTATTTATTCTATACTGTCTTATAAAAGTATTTTCACATGTTAAGTCAATTAATCCTTTCAGTAATGTTAAAATGCTATAATTACACTCAATTTTCAAGGAGAAGGGTAGTATTTTTTGGAAAAGAAAATTCTGTATGTTGTAAGGCTAGCAATTATAAGAAAGTTATAAAACCAGAGTGTCTGTCCATGGAACTGCTGTGCTTAACTACTATATCATAATATTCTGATGTATTTCTTCTGTGTTATATTCATGCCCATATATTAATTTTAGATAAATTTAATGCTTGCAGTGCATCAGGCACTTTTATGTGTTCATAAATGTTGTGACTCTGACATTGTGACAGAAATAAAGAATGGCTGGGTATTTATACTTCATACAGTATATGAAGACTATAAGAGTTAAAATGACAAATCAAAATCCTTGAAATTTTCGAGAAAAAATAAACAGTATTTGTGAGTTTGTATATGGACCACTGTGTGACAAGTCTTGTTCGCATCAAAGTTTGGTAGGCCCTGTGCTAAACTAACTGAAGAAACAGTAGAAAACACCATAGAAGGAGCAAAAATTCAAAGTACATGACTTCAGCTATAACTATCAAGTCTCAAAGGAAGATAGAGTAGGAGTGGACAGTTGTATTCTGCTCTTAGTGCTCTATTCAGTTTAATGAAAACTTGTAATGGTAAGTCTCCAAGAGTTTAATAGTCATCATCCTATTTACTAGCATAGTCATTACTCAAAGTACTGTAACTGTGTGCATGAGTCATTGCAGCTTTAGGTTATTAAACCTACCTTCTATGTTAAGCATATGAATGTAATGTAATTGTACTATAATATAATCACTTTTCTTTACTGATAAGAAAATGAAAATTACAAGAATTTAGGTAACTTACCCCAAATCATCTATCTTACCAAGGCTGGAATAAGGTTCTACTGTGATTCCAAAGCACATTCTATTCCTACTAGAATAGGCCTACCTTAGTGAAGTATTCCATAGTTCTATATCTAGTGCTAGGGGTGTGATCCAGTGGTAGACAGGTTCCAGAAGGAGGCAAGGAGTATCAGAGGGAAGAAGTGAGCCAGGCCAGTGAGCAAGAATCTTGTAGCCTGACTAGTAATCTGAATGCTTCTATATTTATACAGAATTCAGTAAGTAGGGATAGATTCATGTTGTTCCAAATCATAGATCATATCATTTTTTACTTCTGGACACATGTTTAACTTTTTTCTCTTATGCATCTAGGGTTGTAAGTTTAGTCATCATTGATGAACCATGACAGAACAGAATTATCTTTTATAACCATTTTTACTCATCAGCTCCATAACCCAATTTTTAAGAATCTAGAGACATATGACAGACTTTTCACAGGCTAGTTGCTCTTGTGGCTTCAAGCACCGTAGACAGAGAGAAAAATCTCTAAGCCAGCCCAGGTAGATTGTCATGTTCTGTACAGTGTATTATTAACTATCAATAGTTGGAGTGCCCAAGAAGAATCCTCAGGCCAAAGTTGCTGCAGTCATTATTTAATTTCTGGCATACATTTTGTATCTTTATAGAATTTGTTTATATGTCTAATCCTGGCATCCTGCTGTTCCTTGGTCATATGACACCGCAGTGGCTCTGCATAAGTTAACTTTCCTAAGAAATGGAAATACTGACACCTCATTCTTTGATTATTGTTTCATATCATTTTTTGACCATTGATATAAGTCTCTGTGTAGGGTAGAAGTAACTTCAGCTAATCTAACTTTGTTGCTGTATATGCCATGAGCATATAGGAGAAAGAGATTAGTAATCTCATCTGCGGCCAACTCCTCTAGCCCATCAAATTTGTTGTCCTTTTAAGTTTACTTTGTTTTGATTATCTTGTTCCTGAGTGGCAGATGTTTCAAGAATATCTCATAAAAAGATCTCTTTATTTACACCACACCTTCCAAGGCATAAGGAAGTCTTTTAAGTAGATAAGGATATCTCTCTGAAAATGGGAGGGGTATTATGCTAAGGACTTTCCTGGGCAATATTAGAAGCAGTACTCCAGGGAGAAGGCATAAATGATTCATAAGAAATTTCCCATCAATATCAATATCCCTAACTTGTACACATGTAAATAAAAATCAAAAGTGGCCTGGCAGCCATCATGTGGCTCAGTTTTGCTGGATCTTTGTCAAGCAGCTGTGCTGACTTTATGACTTTTGCCAGATATGGCTGGGTCAGTCTAGGGGCCTGGAGAGCTGGCTTAAAGGTTAAAAGTAGTTGCTGTTCACATATAGGACCTGGACTTATTTCTCAGCACACACCTGGTACATCATAACTTTCAACCTCTCCATTTTCAGTGAATCTGAATCCCCAAATTCGATGCCATTTTCAGATATCTGTGGGCACAAACCACAGAACTGAGGTACACATGTACATACATGTGAAATACTAACACACATAAAAATAAATCTAAAAACAATCTGTTCTTATGACCTGAAATTTCTTGGATATGAAATTTGTCATTTAAGCTCCTTCTGATGCAGTTTCCTCACTTGCAAAATACAAATGGTAATGATGATAATCTTATATGTATTTAATAATATTACCAGCATAAAATGAACAAGAACATGCATAAAATAATCTCAATGTGTATTATGTGTTCCATATATTCACTTTTATCTGCCAGTTTTCATTCACAGTCCAGATTTCAGCAGAGTGACCATGTGAGGGATAAGTAAAAAATGTTTGCTGATTTTATATTATGAAATCTTGCTTCAATACACTGCCCATGGTCAGACTTGTAAATAATGATAATAAAATATACCTTGTATTCAAGGGTCCTACAATCAAATAATGACCAGGCCTGCTGCATTCCTAGTTAAGTAGAACTAATAGAAACATGGACTTCTGCAATAGTTTCTCAGATATGTTAATTCACATGTAGTTGTTTTATAAACCAAACACCTAACCATGTCAGTCTAGGAGACAGATGGAGATTATACATAATTTTGCTAACACTTAGATTGTCAATATACTCTCTTGAGCCACCATTACTTGAATTTTGGGGATCTCCCTTTTCCCTCTTTAAAAGAGTACAATACCCATCAATAGTGGCAAGCATTGTGTATTTATATTGGGAGATACATAAAATTCAAACTGTAGGAACTGAGTGTGTCTGTGTTGTAGTTTGATAAATCATAATTGCAATGAACACTAAGTAAATCCCTTCTTCCCCCTCTTGTACAATGATCAAAACAATTGTAAATTTTAAACAATGCAGATTCTTAAATTGTGTCATTGAGTCTGACTTTCCCCTCTTTGGATTGTAGAGGCAGAGAATTTTACCAAGTAAGCTTATATCTTTGGAAAACCAACATCTATAGAATGATGAAGGGTAGAATGTGGATTCCGTAAAGGTTGTGTGCATTGGTTAGAGAACAGCAACTCAGGGGTGGTTAAAAATAGATTTCAGTCTTAAGGGATACTTATAGTTAGTATGGAGATATCTTACTTAACCAGGGTTTAGTAATGAGATTACCACACAAAATGATGTTAAATAAAAATCACCAAATTTTTCATAGACTTTCTGAATAACTATGAAATTAATACTTTAGTTAAAAATTTAAGGGTTTTTTTTTTGATAATTTTATTGTGTATACTCGAGATTACCAACCAGCGTATTATGCCCATATTTTACATAGGATTACTAAAGGGACTTCTTTAAAATACAGAAATTAAGTTCCACTGTGGAATCATTCTTCTGTATACTGTGAATACATATTACTCTCATTAATTAACACAGAAGCTGATTGGCATATAGCAAGGCAGGATAATGTTAGAGGCGACAATCATCCTGAGGATACTGGGATTGAAGGGGTGGAATGAGAGACTTGCCAGGAGACACAGAGCCAGAGCAAGATGGGAATGCTGTACTAAGGAAAAGTACCAAGCCAAGTGGCAAAGGATAGATAAGAAATATGGGTTAATTTAAGTGTAATAATTGGCTAGCAACAAGCCTGAGCTATCAGGTGAGCATTTGCAATTAATATTGAGTCTCCATTTTGGTTATTTGGGAAGTGGCTGCAGCACAGGAAAACTCTGCCTACATATGGCATCCATCATTTGGCATCTGTATCCACATAAAACCTGAGAGATCTTGAAAAAGTATTTTAAACACAAAAAATTAAGTGAAATGTGGCTTCTTGATAACCTTTCTCTGGTGGGCTCTGTTTGATGGCAGGAAGCAGAGGTATGGCTCCTTTAAGAGATGGCTTCCTGGCTTGCTGAAAAATGAATAGCTCTTTTGAGAGGCCTTGATGCCACTAAAATGGTGTTTATGAGTGGCAGGCAACAAACTGCTGAGTGACAGCATAGACACAGAAAATTCCCAGAGTTGGGGCAGTACACATGGCTCCCAAAACTACCAGTAAACCTACCTCTGATGTGAGAGTAGGCTCTCAGGGAACTATGGGGGAGGAGCCAGCCACCAGTGTGCCATGATCTAAGTTATACAACAGTTTAAGTATTGGTCATATAGATAAAAAAGTTTCAGATGCTCAGGAACAGACAGATTCAGACAGGAGGAAAAAGCTCCTGAATGGGTTACAGTGTGTTTAAAAATATACATAGTCTTTCAAGAGAGAAAAAAGGTGTATAAAAGAAGTTTAAGAATAAAATAGTAAAGTCTTTTTAAAAAGGAACAAAGTAATATAAAAAATTATAAACTATATTAAGATGGAAAATACACATCAAGTCTGGATACTATATGTTACTGTATTGTCTTTCATTGTTTGACTGCTAAAGAAGGAGAAACAGCTGGTAAGAGACATTTGATTATAAATGTTGCTGGATTAATCCAATCTATATATTTTTAAAATGTCTTGGCTTCAAAATTTAGGTAAAAATGTGTTACTTTGGGGGAGAGTTTATGCTTTTATTTCCACAGAAAATGAGAGGTTACAAATTCATTCTGCATTAAGGAGAATCAGATTTAATTGAGGAAGACCCCCTGAAAAATCTGACTACAAACATAAAAAGTAAACCTGAAAGAACTGCAAGACACATGATGACTATTTTACCTTCTCAAATATAAAACAACAACAAAAAACATCTTTAGCTGACTTGTGTACAATACACAGTCTATATTTATATTAATGCAGATACTTATGTTACTTTTAGAAGTTTATGTATTTTCAGAACAAGGGAACTAGACAACCCAAAAAAAAAATAGATAATGGATGGCCCAGGTGACCCACCACCCAGAACAGCTTCAAGGCTGCTGAGATGATTCATTTTCACAGAATACTCCAGCCTAATAATTATCCTGATTTTCTCAAAGTTCCCCCAAAGATTTCAGCACCACACAGACAACAGGAAGCAGTCTAGAAAACTATGACCACATTCTCAAAAGTTAGGTTATGGATATTTATCATTTAAGGGGGGTGGTTATAGGTTGTTATTGATAATGATCAGGAAAAAAGCTGAACAAAGGAGATTAGATTCAGGGACCTCCTTCTAAAAAGAAAAGGGATGATTTAGAAATGATAGGATAAAAGGGTAAATTATTGAATCCACTTTGGTCCAAAAAACTATTAATCTTAAATATTTTACATTGATATGGACTTTGATTTATTGATATATATTTGTTTGTTATATTGTATATGTTTTCCTACTCCGGTTTAAGGTATTGTGATTATGCAGCTCATTTAAAAATGTAATGTTGTAGCTGAAAGTTTTCCTGTGCCTGCCTGGCTCCCACAGCCTTGAGGTCCTGCAGCCAATCAGACCCAAATAAAGAAAACAGAGCCTTATATTAATTACAAACTGTATAGCCTACTGGCTCAGGCTTCTTGCTAGATCTTACATCTTAAATTAACCCATTTCTATAAATAGATACTTTGCCACATGTCTCATGGCTCACTAGCATCTTTACACCTTGCTTCTCATGGCAGTGGCTAGCAACATACTCTCTCCTCTGCCTTTCTCCTTCCTCCTCTCTAGTTAGAATGTCCTGCCTAACCCTATTCTGCCTTATCATTGGCAAAACAGCTTTATTTATCAACCAATCAGAGCAACATATTTTTACAGCATACAAAAAGACATTCCCCCATCACTGACACAGAGAGAAGTGACTAAGAGACTCTAAGCCTGTCGGCTAAAGATGGATGCCCCCACATTGAAGAGGAACTTTGGATGACAGGCAGACAGCTGTCTCTGTCATTCTAGATTTTTGGAAGTTGCTTACAATGCTTTTCTTGTTTACTTAGGTACTATTATATCCTTCTGGAGTCCTTGATGTAGTTGAAGACTAGAGAGTAATAATTATGGTTTTCCTTGATTATGATAAAATATAAATTAGATATAAAACTTTAGATTCACAAATATAGGATAGATAGAATACTTTTTTTTTTAAATTTTGTGAAATACAAATAGACTTGATATTGTAACTGTAATTATTGCTTGATAACTGTTTTGTTATATGTAATTTTAATAGGTTAAAGTTAAAAGCCTTCCTTTTGTATAGACAGAAAAGGGGAAGTGATGGGGAATGTCTTTTTGTATGCTGAGAATATGTGTTGCTCTGATTGGTTGATAAATAAAGCCATCTGGCCTATGGCAAAAGCTCAGAGGCAGGTGGGAAATTCAAAGGGAGAGACAGGAAGAAGGCAGGGAGAGATGCCAGTGAGCTGCCCGAGGAGCAACATGTAATGGGGCACAGGTAAAGCCATGGAATATGTGGCAATACATAGATTACTAGTTATGGGCTAATTTAAGGCATAAGATCTAGTTAGCAAAAGGCTTGAGCCATAGCCATACAGTTATAATTAATATAAGCCTCTGTGTGCTTACTTGGGGGATGTAAATGGGAGAGATTTGTCCTGACTGCTGGCAGGCTGGGACAGAGCAAATCTGGATACGATACATAATATGTAATTTAGATTAATAGTCTTCTATAATAGTCAATCTTACAGTCATGTTAGGTATGTTTTCAAGGTCATACACAGATATATTTTGATAGATAGATGGTCTCCAAATACTTCAAAGACCTACAGAATATAGCATTTAATATGTTTAATAACCTAACGCTTTTCATTGCAGTGAGACACATATGTTCTTTACAGTACCAATCTACTTCAGAGAAGATGATGGGCATCAAAGAAACTCTGCAAAGAATTTGATTTCTTTATGGAAAACTCTAGCCATGTGGGCAAAGAAACTGTCCTTGCCTCAATTGCTGACAATATACTGTTCAATATATTGGACCAGTAGGACACAATAAAGATGACTGCCAAACTTTGCCTAGACAAGGTAGAACAGCCCTTCAAAATTCTCTACTTCACAGAAAAGTCTGTCAAATGTGCTAGGCCTATAGGACAGAGTTGGAGGCCCCAATGTTACAGAGGAACTTTGAGTGACTCTCCAGTCAGCATGATGTCCCTTTCTTTAGGTAACATTTCATTCTTCTGGGGTCTTTGATGGAGTTGAAGACTAAATAGTTAAACTTACAGTTTTCCTTAGTTATGATAGAAAGCAAATTAGGTATAAAACTTTAGACTCATCAGGATAAGATAGATAATAGAGTCTTTTCTCTAATTTTGCCAAGTACAAGTAGACTGGATAGTGTAACTGTAATTCTTAGTTAATTACTATTTTTTATATATAGTTTTACTATCTTAAAGTTAAAATATTTCTTTTAATTTAGACAAAAGTGGGGATCTGCTGTGGAATAACCCTTCTGTACACTGTGAATATTTATTACTCTCAATGGTTAATAAAGAAGTCGATTGGCCTATAGCAAGGAAGGATGAAGTTAGGCAGGAGAATCAACCTGAGAATATTGAGATGAAGAGGGGTGGAGTGAGAGAGTCACTCCTAGTTGTAGAGAGAATAAGATGTAGTGAGAAAAGGTACCAAGGAATGTGACTAAACATAGATAAGAAATATGGGTTAATTTAAATGTAAGAGTTAGCTAGTAACAAGTCTTATCTATCCACCAAGCACTTGTAATTAATATTGAGATTACATGACATAGAGATGTCAGTTATTTGGGAAGTGGCCATGGCACAGAAAAATTCTGCCTACCAAGTCCTTTATGCTTAGATTTTAATTTCATGAGATGTATGGTGGGTCTAGCAATCTGCACTGCCAGGTTCTAATTTGCCTGCTAGTGTTTAGAAACAATGCAATAAGAAAATTTTAACATTGAGGCATTTGATCCAGAGGAAAGCTAATAAGTTTTAAGTTACATTCTTAGATATTCTACAATGCTTATTTTTATATCAGGTTTTGCTACACTTTTCTGAATCTGTGAATGGAGTTGGAAAGGAATCATAATAAGATATTCTTTCCAATAAGAACAAATCCCCAGGCTTTTCAATGAAGGTAGTCTAGGTTATTGTGAGTTAAGTGGCTGTGGTAATTCAATACAGAGCTTTCTTATATGCATCTAGCACTTTTCCTCACTCCAAATATTACACAATGACCATCACTTAGAGCTGGTATTTAAGGCAATATACCCTTTCTTACCTCTGGAGTTAGATAATTTACTTTTCAGGCAATGGCTTGACTTTTCAAGTGATGCTTCCTTACTTTTTTTTTCTGTTTCTCTAGCTGTTATCCCGTTCACTTAATAATGATTCTGCTTCTTACCCTTCCAAAAAGAGTCATAAATTGCTCTCCCTAGGAGACTTGAATGGATTTTATCAGTCAAAGAAAGGAACAGCACCTATTCACTCCAGAAGGATAATTTCACTTCGTAGGAGTGAATGAGCATTATGACTCCTTCACTTTTCTTGCCTAAATATAAATGTGTATGCCCTTTCCAACTGTGGCCAAAGGTTAAGGCAGACACTGTATTTTAGCCTTTTGGAGAAATTTTGTCTTGTCACATTAGTTGCTATTCTGCATTTGCCATTATTTATCAGTGTTCATGACCATCTATTTTATGTTACACAGACCGCCATTACTGTCAGAAAACAATATGTTATAAAATCAAATGACAGATTGCTCTTTTATTCAGAGTTATAGCTCTACAATGACATGGTACCTTTTTGATTTTTTTCTTTTGACTGAAAGTTCCAGAAAGTTTTCACTAATGCTCACCTTCCTTTCATGAATTATCTCTCAATTTATAGACTCTGATAGAGTTTCCATTTTATACTGATAGTATTTAGAGAAGAATATATTTTCTGGCATCCATATGTTTTCTTTGTCCTTTTAGATACTTTGAAATAAATATTATCATTAGATTATTGCAACCTTTTCTGGAACAGTTCAAAGACAAGTGATTATTCTCAACCTGTAGATGTTAAGTGATATTATGATCACATAGAGAAACAAATGTTTCCATCTTCCTCAAAAGCATTGTGGGTGAAAATGTGGGTATTCACAGTCAGAATGTGAACGTTTTTACAAAATTGGGAAGATGAGACACGATTGATTGTAGATTGTCCTCTCAAACGAAAAAGTGCTAAAATGACAGATAATATTAATGACTTAATTTATATTCATTCTCACCATCATCTTCACTAATAAAACCTTCTCTTTTGGGGGGGGGGGTTCAAGACAAGGTTTCTCTGTGTAGCTTTGGAGCCTGTCATAAAACTCATTCTGTAGACCAGACTGGTCTCCTGAGTGTTGAGGTTAAAGGTATGCACCAATGTCCAGCTTAACACTTCCTATTTTTGATATCATATATTGATCTATGGTGATATTTTAGTTGTGCTGAAATGTGATTTTATTTGTATGTTGATAAATAAAGTTGCCTGGGGGTTACAGCTAATAACAAACCATTTACCAGAAGTCTGGCAGTGGTAGTACACGCCCTTAATCCCAATCACATGACAGGCAGATCTCTGTGTGTTCAAGGACACCACCAAAATGGAGACACACAACTTTAATCTCAATACCAACCATAGATACTTGGAGGTCTGTATAGACAGGAAGTGACAAGGAGGTCATATGGTTGGTTTACAACCAATGAGAAGACAGAACAGAAAGTCAATAAAAAGACAGACACAGGGGAAGTAGGTCTCTTTCTCAGGGGAAGGAGGACAGCAACAGCAAGGGATAAGAAGGTGGTCTTGGTCTTAGCTCTTGGCTGCTGCTCTGACCTCTTATGCTTTTAACTCTGCATTTGGCTCTGTGTTTCTTATTTAATAAAACCATTCAGAATTATATGTACATTGATCAATAAAATTATTCAGTTTGGTAAGAAATACTTCACAGAAATGCAGTTTCCTTTGATTCCATGGCACACAGTAAGACTACATTTGCAGTCTGTTTTGCTTATTAGACATGGTTATCTTCACTAAGTTAGAGCCAACAGAATAAAAGTAGAAGGAATGTCTGCTGGTGCTGGCAAGAGGCTGTTTCTTAAGAAGATGTCTCTCCTATGTCACTATCCATTGCCATCTGGTGATGATTATTTAAGCAGTGACAATACAATGAATTTAAACATACCAGGATTGTGTGTGTGTGTGTGTGTGTGTGTGTGTGTGTGTGTGTGTGTGTATGTGTGAATGAATGCAACCATGTGATAAAGTAATGCATGGGTCTGATCAAAATGCAGCATATAAATATATGAATATTTTAAAGAATCAAAATTACTGTTTAAAAAATTCTCAACAGTGAAGTGAATGCATATTTTATTTTATTTGGGGGAAATTCCTGGAAAATAAAATCTGAAACAGGTTAAATAGATGGGATTTGTACCACTCCATACATGTTTCAAAAATTTCTTCCTGACTCTTGGATGCAATGTCTAAATCTCTGACAATCATTAAAACATGAAATATCCTCAATAAATAAAGAAGGATCAGTGAAACCCAAATATGTCAACATTTATATGTTATGAATTGACCCACTATATTATCATACTAACTTATAGATTGACCTATCAGATTATATTATATGATACAAAAAATGTGTCCTTAAAACACTGTTATTTTGGCTTTTCTATAGTGGCAACTGAATATAATCTACTGAATATGCAGGTCATGCATTCTTTTGACATAGGATTAATTGAGAGGACCATAGTGGATTGAATCTAATATGTTCTGCTGGTTTGCTAAAGAATGTAAACCATCTTCAAAATGTAGTCTGTGTTTTTTTTAAGTGTTCTGCAGAATCACCTAGGAGATCCTTAGAAATTCAGATTCTGAGTATTCATATTAGCATGTTACATCTGAGAAACAGTTTTGCCAATGTCATGCAGTATGTGAAGTATGTGATAGTTTGAATGAAGCTCATTGGGAATGGCACTACTAGGAAGTGTAGCCTTGTTGGAGGAAGTGTGTCATTGTATACTTGTGCTTTGAGGTCTCTTTTGCTCAAAATACTTCCACTGTCTCAGACCACTTCCTGTTGCCTGCTGATCAAGATATTCTATTCTCAGCTTTTCTTCACCACCATGTCTGCCTACATGCCACCATGTCCCACTATGATGATAATGAACTAAACATCTGAAAATGCAAGTCACCCAAATGAAATGTTTTTCTTTATGAGTTGTTATGGTCATGGTGTCACTTCACAGCAAAAGAAACTCTAACTAATACAAGGTGATTCTAATGTACTATTAAATGTAAAGTGTTCTCCAGAGATTCCTGTTGGTAGTCAGTTGTCATTTAGGCTAACCAATCATTAACAAGGTGACAAGGATTAGAGATTCTCAACAAATTCTGAACATTCATCTGAGGAGTTTTAAAAATGATCTGAGGAGATTCAAAATAATGTGCTTAGGCCAAATTGCTCAAATAGGCTTATGACAGTGCTGTCACTGGGCTATTCAGGAGGCAAAAAACAGAAACAACACTCAACAAATGATAAACATTCTTACTGTTTGCTAATTGGTACAACTTTTGTATGAAGCAGTGAATGTTTAACTCTTTTTTATTTTTTTATTCATTTTACATACCAAACACCAATCCCCCTCTCATTCTTCCTCCCACTCCCCAACCCACCCCTCATTTCCCACTCCACAAGGGTAAGTTCTCCCATGGGGGCACAGCTAAGCCTGGTACATTCAGTTGAGGTAGGACCAAGCTCCTCCCTGTGGCATCATGGGTGAGCAAAGTATCCGATCATAGGTAATGGGATCCAGAAAGCCAGCTCATGCACCAGGAATAGATCCTCATCATACTGGCTGAACAGGCCTACTCTGCTAAGCAGATTGGTAAATACTCTAACTGTCATCAAAGAGCCTTCATCTGATGGAAGCAGATGCAGAGATCCACAACCAAGCACCAGGTTGAGCTCCAGGAGTCCAGTCAAAGAGAGGGAAGAGGGATTCTATGAACAAGGCAGGTCAAGAACATGATGCAGAAATCTACAGAGACAACTGAACCAACCTCATAGGAACTCACAAACATTAGACCAACAGCTGTGGAAAATGCACAGGACTGGACTAGACCCTCTGCATATGGGAGAGAAATATGTAGCTGAATGTTTAACTCTTATGTGAATTATTTTATTTTCCTCATATGCTTGTGTTCTTAACTTCTAAATAATAAAACAAAATTATTGGTACTGCTGTTGATAGCAACAATAATAGTGATAATGCTATCAGATTATTGAACATTGTATAATGTTGGACTAGAATGTTTACTGGCACTCCAGAGATTATTTGACTTTTTGCTTTTATATAAATTAGTGTGGCTACATTAGAGGAAACAGTGACTATTGTCTTTATACATCATTGAAGATGTCAGCTCTCTAGGACTTTCTCTTTATCCAGTGAGGAAAATGATAAAATTACCAACCAACAAATACTTCTGAATCTGTTGCCTTTTTTCTCCACTTAAACTAAAACAACATTAATAATAAATTGGAAACCAAAATGCGTTACTAGTTTTCTGTAGGGAAGCCATTTCAACTACAATGCATATTATAAGTAATTACTTCCAGATAAAAGGTGATGAAAGCTTACTTTCACATAGGTACACATTTTGAAATCAGGAGTCTCTTATTTTCTTGCTGTCCTCAGCCACAGAAGGTCTTAATTTATCTATCATCTTTTCTGGATTGCCAAATTTGTGGCAGATCCATGGAGAGAAATCATGAGTTATAGAAGTCTGATGCTGCATATTGATCTCTCTAAGGGTGATATAGAAATGAAATAAGAACAAGACAAAAAAGGAACAATGTTGTAAGTAACATTTTAGAGCCAGTAATCTAAAATCTAACTGATAAAACTGAAAAACTTCCGTCACCCATTGATAATTCTAAAAGGATGCATATATGCTGTTGCTATTTTAGCCCTAGAGAACCTTGTGAAAGTCTTAGGCATTTATATTACCTTACTGCTCAGATAAAGTGAGAGAAGAAAGGAAAACTGTAAAGGGAATGAATACACAGGGGAGGGAAGAGAGTGGCATTCTTGTGTATTCAGTGAAGATACACCATTAAAGCCTTTCAGCTTTCTTATGTTTGAAAATGCTTCAAGTGCTCTGCAGAAATAGAAAAGTTCAAACCCTTTCACATAATCTCAGACGAGAATTAGCTTTGAAAATTCGAGGAGGGATGAGTTATAAAATGCAGTTTAGCTTAATCTTTTCATAGTTAATTAGTTATTCATTAGATAAAGTGAAGGAAGAGAACCAAGAGGAGTAGGAAAGCAGAGAGAATAAAAGCTAACCAAGCTAATAATTTAGTTACCCAGGTAACCATACTCCTGAAATAAAGGTAGTTGTCAGCAACTGTGACTGTTAGATTCAAGAAGGGAGAGTAGCATATTTTTTTTTGCAAATTATGTACATAATCATTTTATTGCTTATGATTTAGGGAAGAAACACTCAAGGAATAGAAGCAGAGAAAATAGCAAGCTGCTGTCTTCTAATCTTTGTGCAGTGGAACTACTTAGTGGGGGATGAACAGTGGCTAACAAGTGGAAATAACTATGTCAATAATGGCTCAGCTGGAACCAGGCTGTACTGAGTGACACCAGGCTTTGTGCTGGGGCAAAGCTAGAAGGAAAGTGCAAGCCAGCCTTTTATAAGTAGGTGAAAGTCCACACTGGGTATAGCTGAATCAAGGATGAAGAAGTGTACTCAAGTGACAGGTTTCTTTCCTCTTGCTGTTCTAGCCTTGTAAAGAACTGTGCAATCAATGAAACTAGACCACGAAGGCCTCTGACCCTGGAAAATAACTTAAAATCAGGTCATTGCTTTGATTGCATTAAGGAGAATCTTAATAGCCATGCAAGTGACAATTGGGTTTGGCTGTGAATAACTAAACGAAACTGGTTGAAATAAAATAGAATTGATTTTTCTTTTGTGTAAAGAAATCTGAAGGTAGCAGTCCAAGGGTGGTATGTGAACTTCACAATCATGAAATACTTGGGCTTTGACATCTTTTTCTTTCCTTTACTCCTGATGTGAATTTTATAGTTCATGATCCAAGAATCACTGAAATAAGGCTAAGCCAGCTTCCCTCAAGGGAACACCTAGCAATGCCACTTGCATTTACTTTCTTTTAGCTGCAACGTGGTCATATAGGCATATAAAAAGAAACTGAAACTTAGTTTCCCTTATTCTAGGTAGACACATTTCTAGACAAAGGTCATCAGTTCATAAACCACAGAACATGAAACATAAATTAGACAAACATAAAATTTTACTTGAAATAATAAGGCTTTGCTTTTAAAATAGCCACAGGTGATAAGAGACTATGTCTACTCCTAGTAAAGAAAATTAAACGACCTCTTCTTGTTCTTCCATTGCCTTCAGAATGAAGTCCAAACTCCTCATCATGTCATGAAATACCTTCTACATTGTATTTTTGCCTTTTTTCACAGACATCCTCACAGGTATACTGTGTTCCAATCAAAGTAAACAGTTATAAAGGCCAGTGAATAACATTTTCTATCTTGTTTTGTGTTGTCTTTTTTAAATGGTTGCTGCCTTTTAAGCCACAGCTGCCTGAATCAGCAACAGCAACTCCTCTACTAGCAGTGGTTAGGCCACAAGGGCCTTAGCTTGAGGGAAATCTGTTCCCTCCAGCTCCAACTCTTGCAAAGCTACTAAGGGAACTTAACTAAAATTCTCTTCCTATAAAGAACTCAAGATTCAAAGGTTAAGGTGGAATTCTGCTCTTCAGAGAGGCTGAATAGCAAGTAGCTCACCTCCGCCCATTGCTGCATTCTCCCAAAAGCCCTCTGCTCCTCCTCACCTCTCCTTTTCTCATCTGGCTCCTCCCTACCACTTCCAGTCAGCTAGTTGCTGACACAGCCTCCTGACCGCAGGTGAATTTTATTTAATCAAACACATCTTTGCATCATAAAACAAATGTTCCAGAGCATAAACAAAAGTAACACACCTTGAAATAATATTCTACAACAGTTTTGTTTTGTTTTTCTAAGTTTCATTCCTTTGTTTTCTGTGATTGGAATGCATAGAATTGAGAAATCTTTCAAAAACATATGCCAATTATAACATTATCAGTGAATACTCTTCAATTTATTTTGATCTGAGCCAATTCAACAATGATTATTTAGCACTTCAGAGATAAAATAATTTTCAAACCAAAGGGGAGGAAAAAAAACCAAAATTAGTCACTGAGTAATCTGAATAAGAAATACCTGTGTCCTATTAATATGCAGAAGATGTAGATAATTGGCTTAACAACATTATTTGATGCTTTTTGTTGCTTTTCTAAACAAAAAACAAGAGATTATAAACACCCCAGGTTAACAAAGCTGCCTTCTTTTTGTATCCTTATTACTGAACACAGAAACCATTCATGACAGAGGCATGTTCTGAGTACATGTTCCTATGTGTATTTCCCCTATCTCTGTTTGGTTGTTATTGCTTTTTTTTTTTTTTTTTTCTGCTGTTTTAGTTAACACCACAGCAGGTGTGTTAATGTGTATTCAAAAAGTTCCTCCATCTAAATTAACATGGGGGATATTTGTGGAATTCAGGTTTCATACCTTATCCATGAGAGTACTCTTTGAGTCAAGGAGAGTTGCTGTGGAGATTCCAAACATTCCTTTGGTTGATGGCTGCTAACAGAATGTGATTTTATTACTGAAAATTAGGGAAGTAAATAGCCAACTTTGTCAAGTTTTCTTAGTGTCTTGAGGGTATTATGAAATCTTCTCCAGACTCTGCTTTTTAATACAGCATGGAAAAACAATGTTAGGTCCACATACCAGCTTCAGATCTCTAACTCTAGAAGGATTTGGTAATAAATGTGAATCTTTGAACAAGTGTGAAATTATGAGGCTTGATTTACAACTGTCAAACTGAGCACTGATAACAGTATCTTTGATTGCTTTTCATCTCGATTGCCTCCATCATGACACTGAATTGAACTGATAAACTAAAATTATTATTTTTCACTGAGGAATTGGACCTCAGCCTATACAACAAAGATTTTGTGGCACTAAGGGAAAAAAAATCCCTGAAAACTTCAAGAACAATTTCTTGACACTACTGAAATTTAGAGTTAATATCAATCACTGTGCCAGCAAGGGCCTACTTGAACTTTTGCTGTATGAGAAAAAAAAAAAAAAACTGCTATATTGTAGTTGAAGAGTTTCCCTCCAGGTCGTGCCAAGCCCCACAGTCCCGTAGCCCATTTATAAAGTAAACATACAGATGTTTATATTACTTAAACTGTTTGGCCTAATGGCTCAGGCTTTTTGTTATCTAGTTTTTATATCTTAAATTAACCCAATTTTATAAATCTATAAGTTGTCACGTGGCTCGTGGCTTACATTTCACTTGTCATGGCGGTGGCTGGCAGTGTCTTTTTGACTCAGTCTTTTACTTTCCAGAATTTTTCTCTTTGTTTGTCTCACCTATACTTCTTGCCTGGTTACTGGCCAATCAGTGTTTTATTTATTAACCAATCAGAGCAACACATTTAACACACAGACCATACTGTCAAATGTGTTGCTCTGATTGGTTAATAAATAAAACACTGATTGACCAGTAGCCAGGCAAAAATATAGACAAGACAAACAAAAAAGAGAATTCTGAAAAGTAAAAGGCTGAAACAGAGATATACTGCCAGTCGCTGCCATGAGCAGCGAGATGTCAGGTACCAGTAAGCCACGAGCCATGTGGCAACTTATAGACTAAAAGAAATGGGTTAATTTAAAATAAAACAAATAGAATACAAAAAGCCTGCCATGGCCATACAGTTTATAAGTAATATAATCATCTAAATGCTTATTTTATAAGTGGACTGTGGAACTATGCGGGCTTGGCAGGAGCTGGAGAAAAAAACTCCAGCTACACTATATATTTAAGCAATTGAGCTGTTTGTGTTATCTGAAGGTTATAATAGTGTCAAATTGTAGTGACATTAAAAAACAAAACAAAAACCCAGATACATAAAGAAGGGGGGTTGGCCAATTTTACCAATGGTCTTTTGCCTCTTATTGTTGTGAAAATGACAGGTGTTACAGTTTGAATATGGAAGGTCCCTTAAGACTTACTTTTTGCAAACCTGATTCCAGTTTTTGTGGTTGTTGTTAAGGTCTGTAAAACCTTTGTAAGATAGGTCTGTGTGGATGGAAGAAGCAGGTCACTAGGAGTAAGCCCTTGAATGCTGCATCCCCTGGTTCTGGTTGAGCACTGACATCTTGTGCTATGTGAGAGGACTTTGCTGCTTTATCCCATCATTTCAGATGGAGCTCCTCTACTATTCCTTCCCCACAATGAAGGACAGAAATTTCTTTGAACCAATAGAAGACATAATCCCTCACTCCTTTAATTGGTTTCTGTTAGGCATTGTGTCACAGTGATACAAAAGATACTAGTATAGAAGTCAAATGACTTAACAGCCATAGACAAATTAAAGGCACTTGGGAACATAGGAGAAAGACTGGGAGCTTTAGGTGAGGCCATGACTTTCTGAACAGGATTTCAATAAATCAGTAAATAATAGCAAGCATTAACAAATGGGACTGGATTGAATTAAAATGTTCTGCCCAGAACAGCATATAGTTCTCAGGGAGAAAAAGACAACATTACAGAATGAAAATAAATGAAGAGAAAATATTTACCAGCTAGTCATCTAATATAGGTTTAAATATCCACCACATATAAGAACGCCAACATTAAATAACAAAAGAACAAATGGGCTATGGATCGGAACATAGAGTTCTCAAAAGAAGAAATTAAAAATGGCTGGAAAATATCTCAAAAGGTGTTATAAATTAGGAAAATGTGAATTAAGGCAACTTCAAGATTTCAATTTGCCCACGTCAGAATGGCTAAGATGAAAAAACCAAGCGACAACAAATGCTGGTGAGGATGCGTTCACTGCTTGTAGGATTGTAAATGTGAGCAGCCACTATAGAATCAATATAGAGAATTCTCAAAATTGGGTCTCCAATATCAAGTGCTCAGTCCTAAAAACATGCATATGTGCAACACTAAAGGAATGCAGCAGGTTATATTAATATACATTCATATTTATGGATATATGTAACAATAATAGTTAAAGAAATAGAGGAAAAGGAAAAATAAAGAACAATTTGATTCATAAATGGGCATTGAAAATGAGTCTCATATTTTGATTCATTTTCTTATGTGGGCAGGCATGGCAGGGATGAGGGGAGGACATGGGGATACCATGAGGCAAACAGAGTGGGGGTGCATGATGTGAAACTCACAAAGAGTCAATCAAGAAGTTAAAAAAGAAAATGAATAGATATTTTCATTTTACAAATTACAAATACCCCCAAAATTTATGAAAAAATATAGCATTTTCTGCTGTGGATATCGCTCTGTGTAAATAAAATGCTGATTGGCTAGTGGCCAGGCAGGAAGTATAGGTGGGACAAGAGAGAGGAGAATTCTGGGAGGTGGAAGGCTGGGGTGGAGAGATACTGCCAGCCGCCACCTTGACAAGGAAGATGTAAGGTACTGGTAAGCCATGAGCCACATGGCAAAGTATAGATTAATAGAAATGAGCTAAATATAAGAGTAAGAGCTAGACAACGGTAGGCCTGAGCTAATGGCCAAGCAGTTTAAATAATATGAATGTCTGTGTGTTTATTTTATAAGTGGGTTGTTGGACTAACAGGGCTTGGTGGGGGCTGGAGAGAAGCTCTCCAACTATAATTTTCAGCTATGAAAAAATACAAATCAAAACTACATTGAGATTATATCTCATTTCTAGTCCTAGTTAAAAAAAAAAAAGACAATGACAGTTGGTGAGGATTCAAGAGGAAAGGAACATTTACACATTGTTGGCAGGAGTATAAATTAGTTAGTTATTATGGAAATCAGTATGGAGGTTCCTGAAAAACCTAACAGTAGAACTTCCAGATGAATGAGCTATATCAGCCATTGGAAATCAGGAAATCAGTCAGGACATCACAGAAATATTGGCATTCCTTTATTATTTATAGCATTGTTTACAATAAAAAATAAAGAATAAGTGTAAGTGCCTATCAGTGGAACAATGGATAAAGAAAATGTGGTTATATATTCACAATAGAGTTTTATTCAGGCATAAGTGAACAATAAATTGTCACAAGGAAAAATATCACACATTCACCCAGCACATAGAATTTAGGGAAAAAATACATTAAATTGAAAGGGGTCTTTTATGGATGTAGAAAAGTAAAATGGGGGAGGAAGAAAGGGGAATAAAAAGTAGATTACAGGGTTAAATATTATCAAAATGCAGCCAACACCCATGCATAAATATCAAATGAATCCGTGACTTTGTACAATTAATACATAAAAAGTTCTTTGTATAAGAACTACATAAAAAGCACAGATCTTGGCATCTGAGGAAATAGGCAAGGTAAATCCAACTCTTCCACATCTTAACATAACAGTATTTTGTTAATGACAAGATAGCTTTAGAGCATTAGTGACTAGCTTTCCTGGTGGCCTGGGATGCAGAGCAAATTAGTTGTTATCAAGGCAAAATGACCATATTCTGTTTTTTGAAATCTACATATAACACATGTTGCATTTTCCTCCTTCTTCTCTTTAGGCCCATTTGTCAGCTTTGAATGTGATATTCACTTCTCCAACATTTTGACATTCGCTGTCAATCATAGAAGGAAAACATCAAATTATTTCCTAGAACTAAATGTTCGTGATTTCTCTGGTTAAAAAGAATTATCATACTTCTAATAACACCCCACTTATATTTGGATTATATCTGAACATTTCATTCCACAAATAGCTACCAAACGTCTTTCAACAACGTGCAGCTTGGAGTTGAAAGGGATCACTATCTTCTACAGATCAGCCACTTAGAAATGTACAAGTAGCAAATGAAGTGTGATTATGGATTCTGTCTTGTCAGTAATTGTCAGTAATATTTAGTTGCTTGTATATGCTTTTGCTCAGATGATTTACACATCCCTTGCTGTCATAAATATTTCATAAGATATTTAAAGCCCATCTATAATCAAGCAAAAGAAATGTCAGGTGACATATTAGGAAGATGCTTTGCGAGTTTAAGCATATGCTCTATAGCATAGTTTGATTTGTATCTTATGGTCACTCCAAAGAAATTGCTTTCACATACAAGTATGATGCTATAATTACCATAAACTCCTTAAATAGCAGCAGCCCATACTCACCGAGGAAGGAAGAGACTAGCAAGTTCAGTTCTTTTGAGGCTTTATACATGCTCTTTCCTCCTTTAAACATCCTGAGGCATTCAATGCAAATATTATGAAATGACCAAGCTTCTAGAACGGCAAAGACTAATCTTCACTTGAGTATCATATCTTATCTTCTTAATTATAATATCAGTCCTTGGTAAAATTTTCAATTTTCTAGATTAAAGTGCTATGTTTTTCTTTTGCTTTCCTTTTCTCCTTCAACCCATTTCTCTCCATGGGTACTCAAGAGTTCTTACTGACCTCTCCACTTGAGAATCTACCTTCTCTACCACTTCCTCTGTCTAACTCTATTCAGTGGACACTTTTTCTCCTGGGGTTTGCCTATGAATTACTGAGTAAGAACTTACTGAGAGTATGCCAAAGTCAATATGCCAACAACAAAGAGAAGTTTCATGTATTTATTTTTATACATGGCATGTGTGCATGATCACTGGGGCTTCCAGAGTCAACTCAAAGCAACTTTCAAAGTCAACTCAAACCTGTAAATTGTACATTAAAATACTACTAAAGGACAATGAGGAGAGGTTTGTAAAAATTATATATACTTTGTTACTTTCAAAGCATAAATATATATGAAGGATTTAGTATGTCATAATTTAATACATTAATACATTGTTCAATGCTTAATCAGTTAAATAAATCCATCTCTCAAAACATTGATCATTTCCTTGAGTTAAATAATTCAAACTACTGTATAATCTAGTTTTAGATTGTACACTACATTATAATCAGCCCATTAGGCCCATTATATACAATCCTACATCAAAACATCTTATCCCTCTAACTTTTACAGTTAGCAGTCATTTCTTAATCTTGTTCATCCTTCTCTAGGTCTGAGGAAAGGTTTGTACTCAAAGATGTCTTTCCTAGCATTCTTCTACGTATCCTATCACATCATGAATATACTGTTTCATGATTCTGAGTAAAAGGTTACCCAAGCTTAACAACAATCTTCCTTGAAGCTCTCAAGAAGCTGAGATGTGCAGAGAAATCTTAAAAAATTACCATGGTTTCTTTATTTAATTGCTTCTTTTAGTTTTTGAGATTGTAATATACTTAAATCATTTCCCCTCTCACTTTCCTCCCTCCCATTCACCTCAGTGTTGATACTGTTTAATCATACATACTACTATGAATATTTTCAGCTACAAAGCACAGGTTAAAAAGATTATTTTTCTGGGTTGGGGATTTAGCTCAGTGGTAGCGCGCTTGCCTAGCAAGCGCAAGGCCCTGGGTTCGGTCCTCAGCTAAAAAAAAAAAAAAAAAAGATTTTTCCCCTGGGATATTGCCCTGGCACAACTATATATCTTCTTGCATGAGGTGAAGAGGTTCTTGTACCAAGCACTTCATCTTTGCAGTACAAGCCTCACCACAGACCCAAGTGCTGTACCAAGTGACCACAGCTGAAATTTGGAATACCAAGAGGCACCACAACAAATATTTCCACCATTTAAGTTATGTCTAGTATTTTTCTGACAGTATTGGAGAACTGAATAACAGAATTCTGCAACATCTTTGACATTTTAGTGTATAAAAACAAATAATGGACATAATAACTTTGACATAAAGTTTTAAAATGGATGTTTCAGTTAATTATAGAAGGTATTACTAGTACATAACTTTTTGGTAACCTTGGCTTTTTGTTCTATGTTTTCATAATATTGTATTAGACAGAAATAATGACAGTCTCACAATTAGTGCAGTTGAGGAAGAAATAAAGCAATGATAAGAGAAGTGAGTTGGAAAAAATTCTCATAATGATAAATTGCCTTAAAAATATACCAAGTGTACCTTAAATTTGTATTACTTTCTTTCATAACAAATGAAAACATGTTCAGACCCACTGTTTTCAATCTCTTTAAAGCACTTAAACATTGTATGTGAGGAAAAGATTTGAGATATAGCCCTCATTGGAGATTCTGTAACTTATGATGAGTACCATTCTGTGACTTCATTGTCATTTAGGAATATTATTAAAAATGCTTTTAGGAGGAAGTGCTGTTCATGAGAGGATTATAAATTTAGAGCTATTTATATTAGCAACAACATGCATCTGCATATATGTATGTGTATGCCAGATATGCTTTTCTGCATATGGCACTAATTTGATAATATAAGAAGATATCAGAATAAAGGTCTTGCTTTGAATGAGGTACTGAGATAATTTCTAAAGAAAAATTATTAGAAATTCTAAAAGCCATGTGCCAAAACAGTGGCTCAGAATATTAAAAAGTTGATGGGGTGTCTCGTGGGGAAAATATGGAGATAAGAGATTTTCCCTAGGCAGATGGTCTGAAAATTGGGAAATTGGTCCTGTCTTTGTGAACATCTAATTAAGTGGATAAAAGTTTCTAGAAAATCGCTTACATGGAATAGCTTCAAAAATTGGCTTTGCTTCAGAGTCCCACCTGTGTGCACTTCCAACTGTTTGGCCCTTTTCTGCCCTTTATAGAAGATGTCTTTTATCTACAACAGTGAGTGAGTCAGTGGATATTTGATCAAATATTGCTGGGTTTCTCCCTTCTTATATGCATTAGATAGATGGGAAACTAAGAGGGACAGAAGAAAGCCTATTTGATGTCTTAGTTCAATTTTTGCTGCTATAGCACAGACTGAGAATCAGCCTGACACTTATTTCTTCTCTATGAGGAAGTGGGGAAGTGCACAATCAATATGAAGGCATTTGTAGAGGAATTGCTTTTTACATGCTCACGCAATGGGAGAAGGACAGCCAAGCAAGAGGACAAGATAGATAGGGCAAAGGAGGAGAAATAGAGGAGTGAAGAGAAGAATCCACATTCCACATGCTTACAAGGTGTCTCCAGAAAGGCTGAACTCCATTTAGTCCTGTTATTCTGCTTCTCTCAATACCAGAGGTTTTTACTAGTTAGTATGTAGGAAGTCAGAAACAGGTTTTATTGGTGGAATATGTTACTTGCTAATTAGCATGATGGATTGTTAGAAATTGGCTCTTACTGGAGAATTGGAAGACATTCAAGATACAGTACTAGCTAAAGTAATCTAGCTTGTCTCCCACGATTTGATGAAAGGGTTTTAGAATCCAATGAGTCATTACTGCCAAATTGATCCAGATGAGTTTGAACAACCACTAATGTAGGATTGGGAGAATTTCTGATGGCAAGGTAAGGGGCCTAATAAGTTTAATCCTACAGAATACTTTTGAATTTCCTTTTATCCAAGGTAGTAGTAGGAACAGCTAAATAGCAAAGTTTTTATTGAGCAACTAACAGATCTCTGCCAAAGTTGTCATAAGTTACAATCTTGATGTGACAAAAATTCACTTGTCCCCAGAGAAAAGTTATATTTAGGTGAGGTTAATAATAAGATTTTTAAAACTTCAAACATGATAACTATATACATAGAGAGGCCATTAAGACAATAAAGTATTCTATTGCCTGTTAGGGAATGTACTATTAAACATACAAAAACAACTATATATTTGAGGGTGAAATTCATTGGATGTGTAAATATATCAACATTACAGTCTCATTGCCATTAATGCATACTTACTGAATATCAGTTTTGTGCTTGCTTTTACTTTATGTTGTTCCATGATGCATTATTATTTTTATCATTTGTACATAGATAACAGCTTGTATTTATAGTTTATCAATCCTTGCTTTTTATATTTTAGGAATTGCACTGTGATTCATTATCTTATCAAATAAACAGTTAAAATTAATTAATTTGCATTATAGTATTTGCAGCAATTTATATAGGGAACTTACTTTACATTCAGGGAAATAAAAGGACTTTCTAAGCAAAAGAATAACACAACAAAGATCAGGGGGAAATTATTTATGGTGGTCAGCAAAATAAGTTTCTTAGGAAAAATTTTAGAATACATATTTGCATTCAAAAACTCTGAGAACTTATTAAGTATTCTTATCTATACATTAAATCAGATGCCCTAGAAACCAACTACAAAGTACTCCTTTAGCTTGCTTATATTCCTGTGCTTATTTGAAATAATGGAATTCAGTTTCTTTCCAAATGTTTTGTTAATTCAGACTGGCCATTCAAAAAAATTTCACTATACTGATCTACATTACAAATAACATAATCATATGTGACATAATACTTTAGATAACAAATTATATCCAATTATAACTCCACAAGATCATATTGCCTAGTGGCACAATAGCCATTGTATTGATGTGAGTACACTCTATGCTATTTGAACAAGGGAAAAGTCATCCATCAATTCATTTCTTAGAATGTATCTCTCTTGATAGGCAATACATGATTGTACTTTATTAAAAGTCAGGTAACCAGGAGTTTAGCCGTAGCTGTGTACAATGCCAACTGCTTGACTTTATAAATTATATAACATAAATAATCCTTGGTGTTCTTATTTGTAAAGCAAGACATATATTTTCTGACTTTAAAACACAATGTTCCTCTGAAAGTTGTTTGAATTAGTCTGGGTTAATTTGAATATTTTATTTTAGTTGTAGTAAATATGCTAATGTATTAAATGTATAAACCATGAATTCTTTGGTAAAGCCTTCTCAGAGAACCTGCTCAGTAAGTAGGGAGAGACTTGCTTATCTACATGAACCCAAATTCTGGCTGATTATGTCAGATGGACACTGACCCATAGTGGGCCAATCAAACAGTGAGTAGTATCTTCTTCAGAACCTGAAACTGGGGCAATGAGGGCACACAAATCCATTCAAATTGTCTCCAAAATGAGCTTAGTGAGGCTGAAAGTATGAAGGATCAGAGTTATATGAACAAAAATAAGAAGTAACTCTGCAATTAAAAATAAGAAAAAGTAGTATATGCATATATTCAAACAGAAACATTCCATTCTTCCCTCTTTCAGCCTGTGTGTATTTTGGGTTTGTTTAGTTGGGTATACTTTCAGCACACATCCAAGCAATTTATATCTCTGCTTTAGCCTTTGTCTCTTGGTTGTACAATGTGTAGAAAGCTGCAAATAGATCCATATCTGTCACCATGCACAAAACTTAAGTCCAAGTGGATCAAAGACCTCAACATAAATCCAGTTACTCTGAACCTGATAGATGAGAAAGTAGGAAGTAGTCTTGAACACATTGGCATCACTGGGATTGACTTGGGATTTTGAAACCTCAAAGCCTACCCCCAGTGATACACTTCCTCCAACAAGACTACATCTACACTAACAAGGCCACACCTCCTAACCTTTCTCAAGTAGTTCTACTCCCTTGTAACTAGGCATTCAAATGTATGGGGGTAACTCTTATTCAGTCACCACAATAATCATGTTCAATTTTGAAAACTCCAAAAATAGTATTTCTGAAATTTGTTGAATTTTTTGCCTGATAATACTGATTCTGGATTTTTCTGAAATTATCATTGCATTTATTCTTCTTTTTATTTTATTTTTTATAATTTAATTTAATTTTATATATCTGCCATGGATTCCCCTGTCCCCCCCTCCCCACCCACTCACCCCCACCTTTCCTCTAGTCTACCCCCCATTCCCATCTCCTCCAGGGCCAAGACTCCCCTCTGGATTCAGCTTAACCTGGTAGATTCAGTCTAGGCAGGTCCAGTTCCCTTCTCCCAGACTGAGCAAAGTGCCCCAGCATAAGCCCCAGGTTCCAAACAGCCAGCTCATGCACTAAGGACTGGTCCCGGTCCCATTGCCTGGGTGCCTCCCAAACAGTTCAAGCTAATAAACTGTCTCACTTATCCAGAGGGCCTGATCCAGTTGGGGGTTCCACAGCTATTGGTTCATAGTTCATGTGTTTCCATTAGTTTGGCTATTTGTCCTTGTGCTTTTTCCAATCATGGTCTCAACAATTCATGGTCTTACAGTCCCTCCTCTATCTCACCAACTGGACTCCTGGAGCTCCACCTGGGGTCTGCCTATCGATCTTTGCACCCGAACTTTCCTCAGTCATTGGATGAGATTTCTAGCATGACAGTTAGGGTGTTTGGCTGTCTGATCTCTAGAGTAGGTCAGTTCGGGCTTTCTCTCGACCATTGCCAGTAGTCTACAGTGGAGGTATCTTTGTGGATTTCTGGAGACCTCTAAAGCACTTTGCTTCTTCCTGATCTCATGTGATCTTCACTTATCATAGTTTCTTATTCCTTGTTCTCCCTCTCTGTTCTTGATCCAGCTGAGATCTCCTGCTCTCCTAAGCTCTCTTTCCCTGAACCTTGCCCTTCATTACTCCCACTGGATGAGATCTACATGAACAGAAAAAAAATTTTCTAAAAAAAGACTCAAAAAGCTGTGAGAAGGAAAACAAAATAGACAGATCATTGACCCAACTAACCAAAAGAAGGCCATGACCTGAATAAAGAGAATCAGAAATTTACAAGGTAGTATTACAACAGACACCAAAATAATTCAGAATATTATAAGGGAATACTTTAAAAACAAGTACTCAAGAAATGGAAGAATTTCTAGATGCAGCCGAACTACCAATATTAAACCCCCCCAAAAAACCCCAAAAAACAAAAAACAAAAAACCCACATGGTTAACAACCTAGACAGACTCGTAACAAATGAGGAGATTGAAATAGAAATCCAAAGTCTTTGAGCTAAAGTGAGGTCTGTGGCCAGGTGGATTCACAGGAGAATTCTACAAGACTTTCAGAGTATCTACAGCCAGTCCTTCTTAAACTATTTTGAAAAGTAGAAATAGAAAGATCACCCCAAATTTATTCTCTGAAGACAATATCTTTATAACACACCAAACAGGCAAAAACAACAAAATTCCAGGCCAATATCTCTAATTAACATAGGCTGAAAAATATTCAACAAAATACATGTAAAATACGTGCAAATAAAATACAGTCATATATCTAAAAGATTATCCACCATGACAAAATTGACTTTATCCATGAAATGCAGAGTTGATTCAATATACTCAAGTCAATAAATGTGCCAAGTAATTTAAAGGCAAAAACATATAATAGATGCAGAAAAAGCTTTTGACAAAACCCCACATACTTAAATTAAAAGCCTTAGAGAATGTAGGGCTTGAGAGACCATACCTCAATGTAATAAAAGAAATATGAGAAACTACAACCAGCATCACCCTAAATGAAGAAATGCTTGAAGCAATCTCTCTTAAGTGAGGAAGGAGACAGGGATGTCTGCTATACCCAATCCTGTTCATCATTGTACTAGAAATTTTAGGTGGAGCAATAAGGCAAGAGCAGGGAATTAAAGACTACTGAACTGGGGAAGAAAAAGTGAAACTATTTCTATTTGCAGATGACATGATACTATAAATTAGAAATCCCCAAAATTCTAATAGAAAATGTATGTAAATGTTGAACAAATTCAGATTTTTGTCAGGATACAGAATCAAATGGCACAAATCAATAGCATACAGAGTAGGAGATCATGCACACAATCGAAATCACTATGGCCCGAAAGGAAATAAAGTATCTAGGAATAAATCTAACCAAGTAAGAAAAGGACTCCACAATGAAAACTTTAAGCCTCTGAAGAAAGAGAAAGACACTAGAAAGTGAAAAGATGTCTTACACTTATGGATTGGGAGAAGTGATACTGTGAAAATGACTGTTATCAAAGGTATTTGCATATCCAATGCAATACAAATCAAAAGCCCTTCTCATTATTCACTGGAAACAAAAAAAATATCCTAAATTTCATATGGTAACACAAAAGAACCCTGTATAGCCAAAACAATTCTATGCAAAAAGAACAATGCTGGAGGATTGCCATTCCAGATATCAAGATACTGAACCAAAAAGATACACATAGAACAATGGAAGAAAATTGAATACCCAAACATTAGTATATAATATGGGCACTAAACATTTGACAAATATGCCAATAAACCAAGAAGGGAGAAATGAAAGCATCTTCAACAAATGGTTAACTGGTTGTCCACACGCAGAA
Source organism: Onychomys torridus (assembly GCF_903995425.1). Taxonomy (NCBI): domain Eukaryota; kingdom Metazoa; phylum Chordata; class Mammalia; order Rodentia; family Cricetidae; genus Onychomys; species Onychomys torridus. Next base: position 27,245,042 of record NC_050466.1, on the reverse strand, counting down.
GACTGAAATTAGACTTGTATCAATTTCTTTGCACAAAAACTAATTCCTCTAAATGGATCAAAAACCTGAATCTGAAACCTGAAACATGGGAACTTCTAGAACATAGGAAGTACCCAACATGATATAGGTGTAGGAAAGTGCTTTCTGAGTAGGATTCCATCTGCCCAGGAATGAAGGCTAACAACTGACAAAGTAGGACTTCACAGAACTGAAATTTCTGCACAGCTCCAAAAGAAAAAAAAGATGAAGAAGAAGTCCACAGAATAAAACTGACAGAGGATTAATATCCAGAATAAGTAAAGAACTCAAACAAAGAATCAAAATGCCAAATGACCCACTCAAATAACGGTCCTCATGCCTGAACAGAAAGTATATTTGTCCAAGAGATTTCCAAAGCATTGCAGGCTATTGCTACCCTCTTCGCTTGTCCTGCAGAGGTGGAAGGTAAGTTCCTATTACTGAAGAAAGACACCATGCACTTGAAACATAGAACTCAGAGTCTCCTGAGCTGGAACTAAGTTGAATTTCTCTTCCATGGATACTAGCTCTCATGTTCCCAGAAATTTCCATGAAAGCTTCCAAAAGAATGGAAGCAACCAATAGTGAGGCCCAACTATGATACCTGTGAAGCACAACAAGGACCAGCAGGGCACAATAAGTCTAATTGTGCAGTAGCCAATATCTCTCTAACTGTACTTAAGACCCACTAAACAAGAGGGAAAATATACTGGGTATTGAAAACCTAGCCATCTAGTGAAGTCCTGGATCTTTGAAGATAACCTACAATCACTACTTTATAAACTAATATAATCCTTATCTATACTCTATTTATCCTTATATCCGCATACATATAATTCTCACCTTTCATCAATGAAACTTCTTTTTGCAGAAGATGGAGACCATTACAGAAAAACATAGCTAATCAAAATACATACTTATGGAGCTCAGTCCCAGTCGATATATCTACAAAAAAATTCCCAAATCGAAGGCTCAGGGAACATTGTGAAGGAACAGGGGCATTGCAACAGAAAGAGTATAAGGGTGTTTGTTTTGAAATTGTGTCTCCTAGTAATGTCAGAAGTGACATCGATGAAGTCTCACTAACATGACTGCCTAAATATGAGCTGAACAAGGATAGCAATAATGGACATGCCAAAGTGCACAGGGAAAATCCCACAAGGCTTCACTCAAATCAACACAAACAACAACTGGCATGGAAAGGCTGCTGAAAAGAGAAAAAATACCCTTTTCCAGGGAAGAGTACACCAAATGGTAATCCAAAAGCAAATGATCAGCCCTGGAAACATACACACATGTAATATTATACAGACTGAGCTGGTGATATTTAAGAATTTATGTGTATATACATGTAAATATATGCATTTAAAACAAATAATGAAAAAAGAGCCCATGAATTTCAAGGAGAATAAGGAGTGGTACATGGGAAATCTTGGAGGGAGGAAAAGGAAAGGAGACATGATGTAATTAGAGTATAATCTAAAAACTAAAAGTCAAATATTTTTTAAATGTTAGATTTTGAGAGCAGTTTGATAGTATACAATTTCAGTGTTTTTAAAATAAAAAATCCATTACTTTTCTGACCTAATATACTAATCAAGAATGTAAAGGATTTGATTATAGCTTTTCCAAACATGCATATAATGTACTTTGATCAATATTCACCTCCTTTAGTATTGTTTTTGTCAATATTTCACCCATATCTCCATTTTATTCGATATCCAGAATATTTTACATTTTAGTTTTATGTCCCTTTTACCCCCAGGTCCCATACATGAGAAAAAATATGGGCCTTGCCTATAAATACTAGCTTGTTTCCTTTAACAAGATGATTTCAAGTAGTTCCATCCATTTTCATGCAAATGACATAGTTTTATTCTTTATGACTGGAAGACAACTCCTCTTGATATATATAGTATCCTTCATCTATTCATTCATCAGAGGGCACCTTAAGTGTTGGTGTTATACTTTTCTCTAGTAGGTTCAAAGTTAAAATATAGAATTAATATTGTTGATCTTTTTTTATTTTTCCTTTTTTTGTTTTTTATTATTATATGTTTTAATTTTATACATCAGCCATGGGTTCCCCTGTCCTCCCCACTCAAGCCCCCCCCCCCACCTTGCCCCCAGCCCCTCATCTCCATTCCCATGTCCTCCAGAACCAAGAGACCCCTGGGATTCATTTAAACCTGGTGGAATCAATACAGGCAGGTCCTGTCCCCTCCATTCAGGCTGAGCCTGTGTCCCTATGTAAGCTCAAGGTTCCAAACAGCCAGCTCATATACTAGGGACAGGTCCTGGTCCCACAGACTGGGTGCCTCCCAAACAGATCAAGCTATTCAATTGTCTCACTTATCCAGAGGGCCTGATCTGGCTGGGGGATCCACATCCTTTGGTTCATAATTCATGTGCTTCCATTCGTTTGGCTATTTGTCCCTGTGCTTTTTCCAGTCTTGGTCTCAAAAATTCACACTCCTACATTCCCTCCTCTTTCTCAACTATTGGACACCTGGAGCTTCATGTGGGGCCTGGCTGAGGATCTCTGTATCCACTTCCATCAGTTATTGGATGAGAGTTCCAACTTGACTGTTTGGGTTTTTGGCCATCTGATCACCAGACTAGGTCAGATCACGCTTTCTCTCTACCATTGCCAGCAGTCTACAGAGGATGTATCATTGTGGATTTCTGGGGACCTCTCGAGCACTCTGCTATTACTGTTCTCATGTGGTCTGCATTTATCATGGTCTGTTATTCCTCGTTCTCCCTTTCTGTTCTTGATCTAACTAGGATCTCCTGCTCCCCTATACTTTCTTTCCCTCAAATCTTGCCCTTCATTACTCCCACTGTCGTCCAGGTTGTTCATGTAGATCTCATCCATTTCTCTGTCATTGGGTGATCCCTGGGTCTTTCCTTGGGTCCAGTTTTTTAGGTAGCCTCCCTGGAGTTGTGTAGCAGTCTAGACATCTTTGTTTTACATCTAATATCCTCCTATGAGTGAGTACATACCGTGTTTGTCCTTCTGAGTCTGGGTTACCTCACTCAGGTTGATTTTTTCTAGATCCATCCATTTGCCTGCAAACCTCATGATGTTATTGTTTTTCTCTGCTGAGTAGTACTCCATTGTGTGTATGTACCATATTTGCTTTATCCATTCTTCAGTTGAAGGGCATCTAGGTTGTTTCCAGGTTCTGGCTATTACAAACTATGCTGATATGAACATAGCTGAGCAAATACCCTTGTGGTATGATTGAGAATTTCTTGGGTATATGCCCAAGAGTGCTATAGCTGGGCCTTGGGGGAGATGGATTCCCAATTTTCTAAGGAAGCGCCATATTGATTTCCAAAGCGGCTGTACAAGCTTGCATTCCCACCAGCAGTGGAGGAGAATTCCCCTTGCTCCACATCCTCTCCAGCATAAGCTGTCTTGTGTGTTTTTGATCTTAGTCATTCTGATAGGTGGAAGGTGGTATCTATGAGTCATTTTGATTTGCATTTCCTGGATAATTAGGGATGTTGAGCAATTCCTTAAATGTCTTTCAGCCATTTGAACTTCCTCTGTGGAGAATTCTCTGTTTAGTTCTATAGCTCATTTCTCAATTGGACTGTTGGGCATTTTGATGTCTAATTTTTGAGTTCTTAATATATTCTGGATATCAGCCCTTTGTCAGATGTGGGGTTGGTGAAGACCTTTTCCCATTCTGTAGGATGTTGCTTTGTCTTGTTGACCATGTCCTTTGCTCTACAAAAGCTTCTCAGTTTCAACAGGTACCATTGATTGATTGTTTCTCTCAGTGTCTGTGCTACTGGAGTTATATTTAGAACGTGATCTCCAGTGCCAATGCGTTCAAGAGCACTTCCTACTTTCTCTATATCAGGTTCAGAGTAATTGGATTGATGTTGAGGTCTTTCATCCACTTGGACTTAACTTTTGTGCATGGTGACAGATATGGATCTATTTGCAGCCTTCTACACATTGACATCCTGTTACGCCAGCACCATTTGTTGAAGATGCTTTCTTTTTTCCATTTTACATTTTTGGCTTCTTTGTCAAAAATTACAAGTTCATAGGTGTGCGGGTTAATGTCAGGGACTTCATTTCGATTCCATTGGTCCACATGTCGTTTTTTTATGCCAGTACTGAGCTGTTTTTATTACAGTATCTCTATAGTAGAGCTTGAGGTTGCGGATTGTTATGCCTCCAGAGGTTGTTTTATTGCACAGGATTCTTTTGGCTATCCTGGGTTTTTTGTTTTTCCATGTGAAGTTGTGTATTATTCTTCCCATATCTGTGACAAATTGTGTTGGTAATTTGATGGGAATTGTGTTGAATCTTTAGATTGCTTTTGGTAAGATCGCCATTTTTACTACGTTAATCCTGCCAATCCATGAGCATGGGAGATCTTTCCATTTTCTGACATCTTTTTCAATTACTTTTTTCAGGGACTTAAAATTCTTTTCATATAGGTCCTTCACATGCTTAGTTAGAGTAACCCCAAGGTATTTTATATCATTTGTGGCTACTGTAAAGGGTGACGTATCTCTGATTTCATTCTCAGCCTGTTTGTCTATTGTATATAGGAGGGCTACTAATTTTTTGAGTTGATCTTGTATCCTGCTATGTTGCTGAAGGATTTTTTTTACCTGTATCAGTTCCTTGATTGAATTTTTGGGGTCACTCATGTATACTATCATGTCATCTGCAAAAAAGGGAGAGCTTGACTTCTTCCTTTCCAATTTGTATCCCCTTAATCTCTTTATGTTATCTTATAGCTCTGGCTAAAACTTCAAGTACGATATTGAATACGTAGGGGAAGAGGGGACAGCGTTGCCTTGTTCCTGAGTTCATTGGTATTACTTTGAGTTTCTCTCCATTTAATCTGATGTTGGCTGTTGGCTTGCAGTTATTATGTTTAGGTATGTTCCCTGTATTCCTGAAAGATGGGTTCTGTTTTGTATCCATTCTGTTAGTCTTTGTCTTTTTATAGGTGAATTAAGTCCATTGATATTAAGGGCTATTAATGACCAATGATTGTTCGTTCCTGTTGTTATTATTATTTTTTGGTGGTAGTTTGTGTGTACTTCTCTTCTTTGGGGTTTACTGCTGTGGTGTTATCTATTGCCTGTGTTTTCATGGGTATATCTGCCTTCCTTAGGTTGGAATTTTCCTTCTAGTGCTTTCTGTAGGCCTGGGTTTGTGGATAAATATTGTTTAAATCTGGTTTTATCTTGGAAGGTCTTGTTCACTCCATCTATGATGATTGAAAGTTTTTCTGGGTACATTAGTCTAGGCTGGCATCTATGGTCTCTTAGTGTCTGCAATATCTGTCCAGGTCCTTCTGGCTTTCAAAGTCTACATTGAGAAATTGTGTGTTCTTCTGATGGGTTTGCCTTTATAAGTCACTTGGCCTTTTTCCTTTGATGCCCTTAACATTCTTTCTTTATTCTGTATGTTTAGTTGTTTAATAATTATGTGGCGAGGGGACTTTTTTGGGGAGTCTAGTCTGTTTGGTGTTCTATAGGCTTCTTGTATCTTCATTGTCATTTTGTGCTTTAATGTGGGAAAGTTTTCTTGTATGATCTTGTTAAATATATTTTCTGTGCCTTTGAGTTGGTATTCTTCTCCTTCCTCTATCCCTATTATTTGTAGGTTTGGTCTTTTCATGGTGTCCCAAATTTCTTGGATATTTGGGTCATGATTTTGTTGGTTTTATTGTTTTCTTTGACTGATGAATCTATTTCTTCTACCATATCTTCAACACCAGAGATCCTCTCTTCCATCTCTTGCATTCTCTTGGTTATACTTTCCTCTGAAGTTCCTGTTTGCTTACTCAGATTTTCTATTTCCAACATTCCTTCTGCTAGTGTCTTCTTCATTTTTTCTATTTCCCTCTTCAGGTATTGGACTGTCTCCCTTGCTTTTTCATGATTTTCTTTCAAGGACTTATTGTTTTCTTCTGCTTTAATTGTCCTTTCCTCTAGTTTTTTTCTAGCTTTCTTCCCATTTTTTGCCTGTTCATCTACTTTATTTTTGATTTCTTCTGTATAAGGCTATAGCCTCTTCATGATGTTACTTATAAGGTTGTTTTCTTCTTCCTCCATTCCGTGATGTTCAGGTCTAGCTGTTGGAGAAGGGCTAGGTTCTGGTGATGCTGTATTGCTCTTTATTTTGTTGTATGTACTTCTGCCTTGATGTCTGCCCATCTCTTCTTGTGTTCGTTCTTGGTCTTAATAGTGTACTGGGTCCAGAGAGAGCTGACAGATTTAGGGAGCCTCTCTCTGGTCCAGATGGAAGCTCTGGGCCAGATGGGGGCGCTGGTCCTGATGAGAGTGCTGGCTGGATAGGAGCTGGGGGGCTGGACTCTGAGTCTCAGGAAGTCCCTGGGGTCTCCTTATTTTGTCCAGATGGGAGCTCCTCTTGTCCAGATGGTAGTTCCTCTGGTCTCTGGTATAGATGGGAGTTCCAGGACAGGATGGAAGCTGGGGGCTGGTCTCTGATTCTCAGGAAGTAGCTGGGGTCTCAGGCAGATGAGTGTGGGGACAGGGTTTGGGTACTGCAGAGTCTTCCTGCAGTCTCTGGTCCAGATGGGAGTTCCGGGGCAGACAGGAGCTAGGGGTTGGTCTCTGAGTCTCAGGAAGTGGCTGGGATCTCAGGCACATGGGTGTGGGGAGAGGGGGTGGAGACTGCAGGGTCTGCTTGCAGTCTCAGAAAAGGGGAGCCTTCCCGCATGGCCAGCAGACTGGCGGGAAACTGGGACCAAGTTTGCCAGGTCCTCCTGGGATGGCCTGTGTCCAGTGGTGGGACCCAGGGGCAGTTGCCTCTCTGGCTATAACCCCAGGCACTCACCTCTGGTCCAGATGGGAGTTCTATTGTTGATCTTTTAAAATTATTGTTTGTGCAAATTAATAGATAAAGTTCTAGTTTCACTCTTTTACTGTTAAGCTGTAGTTAGTTTGTCCAATACTCATGCTTGAGGAGGCTTTTTATGTATTACACTGTTGTATACCAGTTAATGATAGTTGTGTGGATTTAATTCTGGGTCCTTTATTCTTATCCAGTTTCTTTCCCTGTTTGTTTTTCAGCCAGTACCATGCTATTTTTGTACTAATTTTCAGTATTCTAAGTTAAAATCAGGTATTGTGGTACCTTCAGCATTGAATATTTACTCAGGATTGCTTAAGCTCTTGATATTTTTTTTCTTTTTGTTTTGTTGTTGTTCTTTCATATGAATTTTTGGGAAGAATGTCACTCACAAATACTCTGACATGTTTGGTGATGTCATTGCCTCTCCTTTAATTTTTCCTTGGTGTTCACTCACTACCAAAAAATTTCCCCTAGTTTGTTCATCTAGCATGTGAACAACCTCACCAATTTCACTGTTATATAAGTATCACGTAAGTTCAAATGACATGTCAGGCTGAAAATAAAATCTCACACTTTTGATTCCAATTATAAAAAGAGAGAAGCTGTTAGGTGAAAATTTATGTAGACTTCATGTCTGTTCCAATTATGTATGATCAGGATGACAGTGTCATGTAATACTAACATAGAAAGTGTGTGTGTTTTTATTGTATTATAATATTCCAAATTTTAGTGCAACAATGGTTAATATATTGTGATATGATACATGAGCGACAGACAAAGGAAACATTACAAAATGATTTTTATGTTATAATTTTTTAAATATTGGTGGAAGTAGAAAAGCATCCAAAGGATAATTATTTAGATTATTACAAATCAGAGGTAGCTATTTTATTAGATTTGAATATATTATATAAAGCGACACTGATTCATATTAAGAACATTAGATTTTCCCCATATCACTTTTGTGTTGGAATTTTCTAAAATCTTATAGGAAAATATTTTCCAATGTCCTAAATCTTCCATCAACTTAAGTAGACATTTCCCTGAATGTCATGCTATATGTTTGAAAAACCTAAAGACTATAGCCCTCCTGGCCACTATTTGGTCAAATATAAATGACAATTTGTGCACAATATTTTGCCACATTACTTTAATACATAAAATAAAACTTTTGTTTGATTTTTAAATTATGATTTTATATTCTGTTCAAAGAGCTTTTGCAGTCATGAATAAAGATACCCCTTGTGCTACTGCAGCTACTGAAGGAATGTTTATTGAAGTCCCTAATTTGTATCAGTGGTTATTTACTATCTTTCGATGATTGCATCTTCTCTGGGTATAAGCTCCTAGGAAAAGGTTTTAGTCTAATTTTAATCTTCAGTTATCAAGGCAATGTTCATTCAATTTATGCTGCTGCACATTCAGAAAGTCAATTTATCAAGAATCTCTGATCTTGGGCAATAATTATACTGTGCTCCCTAGAGTTACATGTCTTTCATTTGGCTGCTTGTTTAAACTGGCAAGTCTGTGTTTTTCTTTCTTGGATCTTCTTGTTTTCTTTTATAAGTGTAAAACAGCAGGAGATTAAAGAGTTAGTAGACAGAGTAATATCAATGATAATACAAAATTGAAAGATGTACAGGTTTGTCTGAAAAAAATGGACTATAACAATATTAAATTATAGTCTAGTTTGTGACATTGTATTTGAGAGAAAGTGACTGATCCATGACTGTGTAGCTCATGGGTTAGAATATCATTTCTAATACACTAATGTTAGGAAGGTTTTCCATTCAGTATCTTTGGTACCTAATCACTTGTGCAATGGACAATTTTCTCCTTAGCGTTTCAAATCCATGGAATAGTCCAAGTATTTAAGATGATCACTATTTATTCAATATGAGCTACATCTTACATAAAATGAAGCATCATCACTGTTAATTTTGTTATTAAATTAATTGGGATATACTTTAGCTTACCTGCATTTCATCAAATATCTCTAGCTTTTGAGCAAAAGGTCTATCAATTGTCAAATTTTTCTTTTTCTTTCATTTGTGTCAGATTCACATGGACCATTCTGAGTTTTGTGGAATACAAATCTTAAAAGATCATATAATAAAATCCCAGACCAGGCAGTGGTGGCACACGCCTTTAATCCCAGCATGTGGGATGCAGAGGCAGGCGGATCTCTGTGAATTCAAGGCTAGCCTGGTCTCCAAAGTGAGTTCCAGGAAAGGCGCAAAGCTACACAGAGAAACCCTGTCTTGAAAAACAAAAAACAAAAACAAACAAACATCCAGAACCAGATATTGGGGTGAAAGTAGAAAGATCAGAGAAGAACAGCCAGCCACTAGCTTACCTCTATGAAATCCTCAGCCTCAGGAGAGAAAGTTACTGTTTCTGTGTCCTGTCATATTACTTCCTGGAATTAAAGGTGTGTGTCAGCACTGCAGTTTTCTGTTTCTCTCATGTATCCCAGTGTTCCTTTGAACTCACAGAGATCCGGATGAATCTCTGCCTCCCAAGTAATAGGGTTCAAGGTATATGCCATCACTGCCTGACCTCTGTGTCTAATTTAGTGGCTGACTCTGTCCTATTTTCCTCAGGTAAGCTTTATTAAAGTACACAATATATCAGCATAGTTTTGCTCTGCTTCTGCTGGAAAGCAAAATAGCTGAGTCTGAATAATTTATACAGAAAATAAGTTTGTTTTGTTTTACAGTGATGGATATTCAAGAGCATAGCATGCTATATATTTGGTTTGTGATGAATCTCAGAGTGGGTGGGAAAGTATGTGTATGTACAAGAGAATTAAGAAAAAGGAGTAGAGAAAAAAACTCCTGCTCTTATAGTAGCTAATACATTCCTGTGTGTTCTCATCCAGTCTCATCAGAAGATGAGCTCCCTTAAAGACCAAGTCACCTCACTCAACATCGCTCAAATGGCATATGAATTTCAATGTAAGTTTTGGAGTGACTTTTTTTCCTGATAGGCATGGAGGCTTGTGCCTTTCTTTCCCTAAGGATTCAGGAAAGTATGACAGGAGGACTAGTACAAGTTTATGGCTAGCCTAAGTGACTTTGTGACAGTGAGACCAACTTGGCCTATAGACTACCAGACTTTGTCTGAAAAGTATGTATTAGCTGCTATTACTACTTTGGTTCACTTTCATCTATCTGATTTGGTACTGTGACTACTCAGTGAGGTCCTAATATTCTAGCAGACTTAAACCACTGAAAGGTGTCACAGTATACCAGAACATTGCTCCCTTTTGGTCGCATCATCCATCCTGCAATATAGACAGTTAAAATTTCCAGAGTGGGACAAAGAAGTTTGAAAGCACATTTTTGCATTACATATGAACTTAGACCTTTCCATTTAGAACTCTTAATGTATAAAAAATTTTTTGATTTTCAATTATCCCCATTTTGTCTAGTGTTTTAGAATCTAGATACAACATATAGTATGCATTTTTAATAATGCTTTGTCAAGGCAAAAATTTATGAGACAAGTAGTAACACTGCATAGTGGTTATTCCTCATCATGTTGACGATGAGACATTCTTAGCGGGTTATGTTCATTATTCTTGGCTAGCTACTTATTTTGTGGAGAAGAATCTTTATCCATGATGCTCCCCTGTACCTGTTCACAAACCATATCCAACAATCCTTAATCTCAGTTTATATTCAAGCTATGAAAGTCCAATGCCAAGCACTATGAGCCAAAGAGCAAGTCCAAATCCTGGAGACCAGGTCAGACTAAAGCAACTTGCCATTTGCAGGCACCACAGCAGCCAAATCCATCAAGCACTTGATTAACAAAGCCAAGGGCAAAATTAGAGTGCACAGTAATAGGTTATGGCCAAGTTCCAATCTGATTATGTTCATGTAGGTTTTCTATTTCAGCCAGAGCATTGTTGCTAAATTAAAGAAACTTGAAATCACAGACTCCTTAAGTTATAGGAAAATTTCCAGGGAATTAGAACAATTTTCTTTTCTTTCCTTTTTTAATTCATATGATCACTGAGCTTTGGAATAAGAGTCTAATTAAATGTTATATGTGAAGTATCTGGAAATGTTAGGTGGTTAAAATTGACATATGTTTTTATCTATTAATCCTATGGGTTTTTTAGCTTCCATTGAAGATTATCAGATAATTATTTATCATGGGTACTTGTATTTGATAGTTAAATTGAAGAAAACTTATTTCCTACATTTGTCTTCTACTGTCTTTCTCAAACATTTTTTCTCTTGGTATTTTCCTCCAGCTTCCTTACCTTCTTGGCATTTTGACTATCCTTTAGGTTACCATCACCTAAGACTCTCAAGATCCAGCTTCATTGCCCATTGTTCATATGTGGGTTGGCTTCACTAACATAAGATGTTTTATGTTTATTGACTCTCCCCAATTTTCCACAGTTTCATTTAGCTAGTTTATTTGCTGGCATAGAAGGTTTTCCCAGATTGTGGGAAGAATGGAGAGATGTCAGCTACATTGTGCCTAACCTTTTCTTTGCACTTTCTTAAAAGAAACAACTGGAAAATCCAAAGTTCTCTTCTTTGTCTGATAGTAAATGAAAATATGTGTTTGTATGCATGTCTGCACATGCATGTGTGTGTGTGTGTGTGTGTGTGTGTGTGTATCTGGCTGTATCTGGAATTTGTTGATAACATTATATAGAATATAGAAAACATCCACAATAAAAGAAAACCTGGACAAATGTGTTCCAGAAAATAGTTTCTTCTATTTTACCTGTTGTATTCTGTTAATATCAAATTTTGGATGATGGCTTTAGCAAATATAATACATGACTGGTAGCAATGACTAAGAAAGTTCCAAAATATAATTCTGCTCCTTCCCAACTGTAAGTATTCTCATTTGGAATAAGTAAATTGGCTGGGATCGTGACATCAATTTTTACCTTTTTGGACGTATATATTTACTCCTTTCTGGTGTTATGAATTTAAATTATTAATATAAGCAGAAAACATGGCAGTTTTATTTTGATTTATAATGAAGATCCCATAGATGTTGGTTAATATGCTAGATTACAAACATATATATTCACAAAAATATACATTGACATAATCTTTGCCTTTAAATCATTAAAACTACCTTTTATTTACTAATTCTAGAATACTATTGTAAGATCAATTTCCAACGCATTTATTAATGCTTATGGGAACCAACTGAACCTTCATGGTAGAGTTGAGATAGAAGAGGTAGCTGTTCTTTCTGAGATCTAAAAAATAAATGAAAACTTACAGTCAAAGTTTAAATATTTAAATGACATGTGTGTATCTGTGTATATATACATTATTCATAAATGTTTATGTCCATGTATATATGTATTTTCAAATTATCTATTTGTATTTATTTAACACAGAAATGTTCATCACCCATATTATTCATTTGCAATGATTCAAAATGGCCCTTTTGCAAGTCATCCTAACTACATTCCTTAAAAGTTTATTTATAGATTTATTCTCTCAAATACAAGTGTAATTGAAATCATTGGGTTTAAATAGTTCTTTTACCTAGACTTCACTAGTATCCAATTTCCTTTTTCCAATTCATTTATGTTAAAAAAGTAAAATATATCTAGATATATGAGTAAGAAATTCAGCTAAGCTAATGGATCTTAGTCGATTCATAGCTGTGAAGAAAACCAATTCTAGCCTGGGAAATCGATTGGAAATGTGGGAAACTCAGACGGTAGGAAACCAGTGACCAAAGGCACTTAAATTGGGTTAGAAATGGAATTTCAGACTACAAAATGCTTGAAGATTTGGAGGAACTAAGCAATCGAGTGATTTTGGTGATTCTACTAGGGAGAAGTGTTAAACTTCCTGGCTATAGAAGAGTAGCATATCCTGAGGGAAATTATAATTAAAGCACAACAGATTGTAGTTTTCTTTTTCAGAGAAATTGTAAAGAGCAAGACGAATTCAGTGCCGCTTCCCAAAGGACTGTTCAAAGATCTCCAGGTAAAGAAAAATCTGTTGTAGAAACAGGAGAAAAAGAAGAAAATGGAATAAAATAAGTCTGTTGTATCAGTTAAGAATTTTAGGGTGAAAGATAAAGGTAGCAGGAAACTGAAGTGAATTCAGGTTCACAAGAGCAGCCAGAGATTAAAAGGGTACAGGTAATGGGAAGCCTTTGTTATTCTATCATAGAGAGATCAGAAACAAAATGGATTGCCTAATACACTGAAAAAAGTACAATTAAAATGACTATTAACTTTGCCTTTTCATGTCTATATTTAACAATAATGATGCATTTCTTTTCTAAGAGCTATTTGGACAAGTTGGAAATAATGGAAATTGGACAAAATGTGAACAGCCAGGAGCTAGTCATTAAATGAGAAAGGAATTACATTAGGGAATAGGAAAATTCTGGTTTGGATTCTTATGTCTTTTTCCTTGAATGTTCTATGTTTAGCCTCCATAGATCAAATTCAGATCTGTTCCTAGGAAGATTAGCAATATGAGAGAATATCAGTAGAAATCAGTTATATCTGTGCTCAGAGTTATAGTCCTTTAAATAAAGCTATGTTATAGGATGGGAGGTTTTTTTAATTTTTATTCACTAGACATATAAAAGAAAACCATTGAAAATTCAACATGAAAGGATCATCAGTGTCTGTATTGCTGTCTTCAAAGGATGTTAAGAAATTTTGGGGGTCAAGCAGATGCCACCAAATTACTATACTTCAGACAAAGAGCATTGTATTAGAGATACATTTATATCTTGTATGTTTTGAAATAGCTCAAAGTATGATGATAGAGAAGATAAAATTGCACAGTTTTAGCATTAGTGATCTTTGTTTCTCTAACACTTGCAATTAAGCTTTCCCTCAACTTCTCTAAATATTCCTCTTTATCAAACTAGGATGTATTCATACCCAATCTTCTTAGACTCTTATTTTCTATTAGCCATACATTCAATTAAACAATGATACTGTGTTCTTATGATATTGTATATGATTCCTTTTCCCAAGAGGAAAGATTGGAAAAGGAGTCTTCTGATAACCTCAACCTGATTTTAACTAACACATTATTCTTACAATAATAATTTTTGGAGGATCTTTAAATGTATTAGAACAGGTTATTTGGAAGGTTTACCATATTTAATTCTCACAACATTATTCTTTGGATATGAATATGGAAGAAAATATGGAAATCCTGAGATCAACCAGCTTTATGTCATCTAAATAGTAAATTCCAGAGTTAGAACTCATAATATCATATATCTGCTTCCACAGTCTGAGTTTAAAACACTAATCTTTATTGATAACATCTTACTTTACACTGGGATGAAATTTGCTAGAAAGTACAGGTAGGAGATGTGGGATAAGTCCAACATATCTGAAACATTATTTATCCTAAATGATTTGCATTTTTAGAAATACCAATTACACAGCTCACAGTGGCTCTATGTCCCAGATCTTATTCAAACACATGCTCAGAATAAGAGCTAACTAATTGAAAAATTCAATAGAAATACTTGGAATCTTCTCTCTTTCTTTTAATCTCTCAGCTTCTCTGCAGAAACCACACATTTCCCCCAGGGAATGTTTGCCCTAAGTATTTTAAGGCCTAGTTACTCACAGTAGAAGAAAAATCAGTTTGTTACACAATATAGATGTGGATGAGCATTAAAAATCTAATGACACACAGCGAACCTAACTTCTTAAATTAGTTCCATTACTAATAACGCTGCTATGTGGTTCTCCGGTTGCCTTACTGTTTCTTCAGCTCACAGTTTGTTCAGAAATCAAAGATAGAGAGGAATATTAGTTATTGATTGGACCAAACTGCTAGATCTACTTGTATTTAGCATTTAGAAATGATCTTTTTCAATGATTATGATAATTTGTTTACAGAATTTACAGAGTTTGATATATTTAAACGACATCATTTTGTTTTTACCTCTTTGTTAATATGTCTGACATTGTTTACATGTAATAAAAATTCCTTTCTTGGTAAAGTTCTTGTCTAATTGCCTTAAAACATTTGTGAATAAATTATTTCAAGTAGGACTAATTTAGCCAATTCTAGATGATATGACATAGGAACCAAATGTAAGAAAAACTTCTTGGTTTGAAATTTTTTGATGTTTTAGAATAGCTTCAAGGAGTCAGTTTGGGGGGCCTCAAATTGTCAATATGGCCACTTACTTGTACCAGTTATTCTATCACTAACAGTCTACTCTTGTATTGTTACTATTTTATGTGGTATAATATCATTTCATAAAGAACATTAAGAACTCCTGTTCTGAAATGGGAGTGTAGAACAGAGGGGAAGGACTGGGAAGGGAGGATGGGGGGAGGCTGCACCTGGGATGTAGAATATATATATAAATTTTAAAAAAAAGAACTTCTGTTTTACCTACATGCAACACACAGACGCTTCTGAAATATCTAGCATTCCTGTTCTTGTCACTTGCAAGAATGACCAAAAATTAAGATTAAAATTAAGTTTTTTTTTTTTTTTTTTACTTGAAAAGAGGGGATATTAGTGAATCTACCTGTTTACATATCTGCAAGTTTTCAGCTTCCCTTATTTAGACAAATTGCTAAACTGTCTTAATAATAGAAAACACAGAGCCAGATATAGTGGTGAAAACCTGAGAGATCAGGAAAATAGGGAAATCCACAGGTAACCTTACCTCACCAACTCTGCAGCTTCCAAAGAGCGCTACATTCTATCTACCCATGCCTGGATGCTTTGCTGTTCTGCCATCTGATTTGCTCTCTCTGTCCAGGTGCATCACTTCTTCTTCCTGTCCAGCCAATGGCCTCTTTACAATCTGGAATTCCTTTGCCTACTTTGTTACCTAAAGGATGGCTTCATAGTTATCAATTTAAAAGGCTGTTTCTTCTCAATACATTACAAGAAATATTTGTTTCTGTTCTTGTCTACACCATTATTTACTTTTCATCCAGCCATTCTATTACTGAGGTGATATCTACCCTCTTTTTGTGAAAAGGTCTTTTGGTAGCACTGTATTGGTTGAATGTTTTATTGGTATATATTTATATAGCTTCTAAGTTTACTATCAAATGCACTGGAATTTCAATGATGTTTGTTAAAATCTTCTATGACTGAGTAAACTAGGAAAGATGTCAAGGCAGTAGGCTGCTTTGATGTGTGAAATATGTACTTTGTGTCTCTGTTAAAGTCAATATATTAAACATCTGTCAATGGCCTCAGAGAACTATTGCTATTCATGCCAAATCATATCTAAAGATTCTTCAGTGACTTTTCAAAACTGATGATGGATAGAGATTGCTTGTGTGATGGATGTTGACTAGTAGATTTGGCTAATATCAGATAAATGAAGAAAACATCATGATATTTTCCAACATCACAGAGATATCCCCAATGGAATGCTTTATGTGAATATTTAGATTTTTATATTATTTCTTGAATAATAAATGTGTAATGATACCCTTTTTGAACATGCTTTATTTTCATGTCATTTTTTACATGTTATCAAGTGTTAAGAATCAGGTTTGTATGTTAAACTCTAACTCTTCTGTCTGGAAAGGTAGCTACATAGATGCCCAGTGAAGCTAATGCAGTCTTGAAAAATAAAATAAAAATAGAATTTCATGCCCAGGTGGCTTTGGCTTCTTGAGTGGCTGTTATACTATTTCTTAGTGGATAGCAGAATTTGCTTATGTGTTGTATTGCTGTAAAAAAGTACCTTACAAATGCAACATACAAAAGGCAGGATTTATTTTGGCATTCAGTTCAAAGGTATCATTCAGCAAGCAAGGCAATCATGGTGCCAGAGACTTTAAACAGCTAATATTATTGTGTCCCCAATCAGGAAACAGAAACGGATGACTGTTTGGGCAGAGTTTACTTTCTTTTCAGTCAGTGCTGACCATACCCCATGTAATTTTATTTATCACATTTATGGGGAGTCTAGCTAATGTAATTAACTTAATTTAGATATCTCCTAGAGACTGGTCCGGTGAATTGTTCCATGTTAATTCAAAATACCATGTAAACTAACCATAACAACTCCCTATCTTATGTCATTGTGGCATCCAAACAACCTTCCATGGCCATCTCATAATGTAGAATGCATCCAGGCTAGCATCAAATGCTCTCATAGTCTTCAACAATTCCAATACTGTTTAAAAGCCCAAGTCTCATCTGAGACATGAGACAAAATTTTAAGTCTCTTCCAGTACTAGAAAAATAAGCTGGGAATGGTAGAGTTTTTAATGCAATCATCTTGGCTTCAATAGGTATTGAAGACTCACCCACTCCATCCATCCATGCATTCCATCCATGCATCCATCCGTGCATCCATCCATGCATCCATCCATGCATGCATCCATCCATCCAGCTGTGTAATATACAATACACAAAGCCTCTATCTTCAGCAAGCTTCTGGTCATACACATAGCTTTCCACAGAAGATATCCCAGGATATTTGCATCTCCAGTGTCACAGGGTCTTCACTACAAAGTGGACTTCATTTACATAACTTCATATAATGACATTTCAGGACCTCCTTTCAGGAACTTAGACCCTCTCACATATTGCCTGGTATTAGCAGATCTTTTGAACCATGTTTCAAGACTTGGTGACATCTTTAATCCTGCATCTTTTATGCCAAAAGCATGTGAAAATACTGACAAGTTTTGCTGCCAACTTGGAACATAGCCTAGCTTTCACAGACCACACTTGTGTTTGTTTCTCTGTGCTGACTCTGGAGAGATACTTCCCTAGGATATTACTTCAAATCACACTTTTTTTAAACAGTTTTTATGCTTATCATTTTGTGTCTTCTCTCCATGTACTTGGATTGCCACAAACAGTAGTTATATCACAGCCTGAATTGTAGCCTGTCTTGAATTTTTCTGTCAAAGAAACTAACATTTCATTTATATTCAGGCTCATTCGAGTTCTCAGAGCTTTGACATAATGCAACCATATTCTTTACTATAGTATCACACAGATGACCTCTAGCCCAGTTCCCAATATAGTCATTGTTCATCTCAGAAACTTCATGTTGGCCTCTACTGTCTCTCTTTGTGGTTTCCAAGCATCCATGAGAATGGACTGTGAATCTTTGCTTACAGCATGATAGGGCTTTGCTAAGCCAAAGTTTCACACTCGTCTACATTTCTCCCATAAACCAGTTCAAAGATCTAAAAACCATTTGATCATTTTCCCATAGCAGTTCACTTCTTGTTATGAAGTTTGAGTGTCAAGTCACTCGTCATGTTTCTGCAACAAAAAGAAAGAAAAGGAAGGAAAAGTTATTTTGGCTCAAAGTTTGTGTATTTAGTCTATCACTGCAGGGATGTCATAGTTGCAGGATCTTGAGGCAGCTGTTCACATTGTGATTGCAATGGAACCAGAGAGATGGATGCTTGCTTTCAGTTCACTTTCTCATTTTTATTCAGTCAGGGCCCTACCCAAGGTATGATACCATCCCCATTTAGGGGGCTCTTCTCCCTTTAATTAATATAACTAAATAATCTCTAACAGACATGCCTGAAGACTTGTCCCCACACTGATTCTAAATCTCATCAATTTGACAATCATAATCAACAATTACAGTTGGTGACTTCCTTCAAGTCTGTTAAATACTTTATATTTCTGTTGTTTCTCTTGAGTATACCTGACATCTGAAAATTTCTCACTTTGCACAAAGCCATACCTTCCTGTGAGCTCATAAGCTTTAAATAAATATGTTCTATGCTAGCAAGGATAATAAAAGCTGTGGTTGGAATTTTGAAGCGTTTGACATTTAGTGCTGAAAATTAACTATTAATATCAAATATATAATTTCTATATATCAGATATAATAGGTCAAAAATGAAGCTCACACATTGGTATGAACTGAGGATTTGGTTGAGAAATATAATCTCTAAAATTAAAAATGTAGTTAAAAACTTATAGAGATATCATATTACATAATGCCATTATTTATCCCCAAATTGGACCTTAATTTTGGATGTTTTCATTTAAAGTTTATAAAACAAAGAAAAAGTAATGATATTTATTTCTAATCACTTGGAATACATTTTATTATAGTTTCTGTGAAATTTGTTTCTTGATAATTTCATATATGTAAAAAATTTGTTCTGATTGATCTCATCACTTCTACTATCTCATTCCCACATTTGTGGACTCTTCTTCTTTTGTACAAGTTTCATTCTTACATTCATGCCTATTTGTTTTATGTTATGACACACGGACTTTAATCATAGCTATCTATCAACTTAACATGATGGCACCTCCCCCACAATTCACTAGTAGTAAATAGTTTAGCCGGGTCCCATGATTTCCTCCATAATCTATGGTTGACTAATGACAGGAACAGTCTGTGAAGGCCCAGTAGAGGTTGTCATTGCTGCTATGGCATCATGATTGCAATGGCAATGGAAGAGAACATTTTATAATCCCTATCTTAGTTAGGGTTTCTATTACTGTGAAGAGACACCATGAGCATGACAACATTTAGCTGGCACTGGCTTACAATTTAAGAGTTCTAGTCCATCATCTTCATGGAGGCATGCAGGCAAACATTTGTGCTAGAGAAAAAGCTGAGAGTTCTACATCTTTATCCATAGGCAGCAGAAGCAATTATGTCACATGAAGCCTAGCTGGAGCATAAAAGCCCATCTATACAGTGACACATTTCCTCTAACAAGTCCATACCTCCCAGTAGTGCCAAACCCTATGGGTCAAGCATTCAAATACATGAGTCAATGGGACCCATACCTACTCAAACCACTACAACCACAATGTTCTCTCATTTTCTAGCTCAAAATCCTTCCATCTCATTGTCTGAGATGTTCTTTGAACCTTAGAGGGGGTGTTATCAATATCATGTTTGAGGCTGAGCACTCCATTATTCATTATTCTCAGTAACTACAGCAAATATCAGTCTCCATATTCACCACTGTTAATTGCAAAGAGAAGGTTCCCTGATTGGTGCTGAGAGTAGAATTGGTCTATAAGTACAAAAATAAGTATTTAGAAGGTAGTTTATGGCCACATCAATTTAGCTACACAAGTATGGTAAGTTCTCCCTTAGGACCTTAAGACCTCCTAAACTCTGATCTTTTAACTAGCTTTACAGTAGTAGTCATGCATTCCCTTCTGTGGAATGGGTATTCAGTGTATATGTAAGTGACTGATTAATAATCTGGCCCTACCCCCTATAACAGCTGTGTTACCATTATAGCAGGGGGCACATCTTGCTTAGCACATTGGCATTGCAGTTTGCATGGTCTCTCACTGATTAATTCAGTACATGCCTTTCCTCCTCCCAGGAGCCTACAAAGCTCCATGTAGAAAGATGAAAGCTTATCAGCAAGGAGAAAGCTTCTATGTTGATTTCTCTATATCTTGCATTGAAAGTATATGGTATCATTAGAAATAATATTTTTAAAAAAAAGTATTTTTATTTGTGTGTGTGTGTGTGTGATTGTGTGTGTGTGTATGTATGTGTGTGTGTGTGTGTGTGTGTGTGTGTGTGTGTGTGAGAGAGAGAGAGAGAGAGAGAGAGAGAGAGAGAGAGAGAGAGAGAGAGAATGCCACATGTGAGGGTATATCTATAGAGACAAGAAGAGGGTGTAATATCCCTTAAAATTGCAGTTACAGATGGTTATAAGCCAGTCAACATGGCTGCTGGGAATTGGATTTTTGTCCTTTGGAAGAACAGCAAGTGCATTTTAATATGAATAAATCTTGCCTTTGGTATGTTATTTCATTGAAATAAACTTTTGAAATATTTCAGTTGTTATTCATGAATAGAGAGTAATCAGGGACTCTTGGAATTTTTTACATCTGTGTTCAGTGAGGTATTTTTTTTTTACCCCACCCCTCAGTAAGGTATTTTTGTCCTAAGCAAGTTAACAGCTTAGGAATCCTCACAACTATAAAAATATGACGTTTGTTCTGGTGGGCAAAAAAGAGAAATAGCAAAAAACTATTTTCTGAGGGGTCCTGAGGGGCTTCCCTGACCAAGAATTCATACAAATTACCTCACACATGGAACTCGATTCTTACTTAATAACCCTTGGTTTATTCTAAACTAAGAGCATTATCAAGTGATGTAAAATAGCTTCTTTAGGATACTTTTGTAATATAAAAATTTAAATTTGCTTATAGAGTCATAAGTTTCCATATGGGATTTTCATATAACTTTTATTTTGTTTAGTATTTCTACTACTTCTTCGTCTTCCACATGTCCCCAACCCCATACATGTTTAAATATTTCCAACTCCAGTATTTCTCCTCTTTATTTTTCATATCATTAAAACATACTTTTGTTTTGCTCTCTGATGTGACTCAATACTCTCATCTAATGATTTAACTTACAGATGATGCCATAAGTTTGCTCTAAGTATTAAGTAAATCTCGTTTCTAAATGTCTGTCTATATTTTATTTCTGGTAAAGTGTGTGCATTTTAATATGGATAAATCTTGCCTTTGGCAAGTTATTTCATTGAAATAAACTTTTGAAATATTTCAGTTGTTCTTCATGAATAGGGAGTAATCAGGGACTCTTGGAATTTTTATATCTGTGTTCAGTGAGGTGTTTTTTTTTTACCCCACCCCTCAGTAAGGTATTTGAAAGAAAGAATTTTCAAAGTATATTTTCAAATTTTCTAATATTTTTAGCCTTATATGCTTAACATGCAGCAGTAATAGTAATGAAGTGATCATACTTAAAACAAAGATACCGTAAGACTGATGATTAACCCAGCTTTGGTGACTGTAGATGAAATGATTAAAGTAAAAAAAAAGGGGGGGCAGAGGTGGTTTCTGGCTGAGGTTAGAGTGAGATTAAGTGGCCGTGGAAAGATAGGTAAAAGATATAGAAGAGATATTTTAATTCAGAGAGGGTATCATTGTGCAATATAGCCAACCAAACATCTTCATGGTTTATGCATATAAAATCTGGGAAACTGATAGTATATCATAAACAAAGTTCAATAGTTAAACTGACAAGGTGGGTAACTATTATTTTTTAAATTATTTCATGTGCATGTGTGGATGGGGGTTTGCCTGAGTGAATGTCTGTGCACTATGTGCATGAGGAGTGTCTGGAAAAAAACAGAAAACAAAACAAACAGAAAACACTGGAATGGCTTCCATGTTGATTTCTCCGTATTTTAAATTGAAAGTTAGAAATGTTGTAAGTAATAGGGTCTTTTTAAAAATTAATAGTCTTATTCTCTCTATCTCTGTCTGTCTGTCTGTCTTTCTCTGTCTTTGTCCCTCTGTCTGTCTCTCTCTGTCTCTGTCTCTCTGTCTCTCTCTGTGTGTGTGTGTGTGTGTGTGTGTGTGTGTGTGTGTGTGTGTGTGTATGTGAATGTCAAGTATGTCTACAGAGACCAGAAGAGGGTATCAGGTCACTCAAACCTGGAGTTACTGATGCTGGGAATTGAATCTGGATCCTCTGGTAGAACAGGTAGTGCTCTGTTCTTAAACACTGATCCATAACTCCAGCCTTCATGTATTTTATTTTATTTTTTATTTGTGACATTGGGACAAAGACTTTAGCCCTGAAATACCATAAGAAGAATTGTGTTATTTTTCTACAGTAAGGACAGGCTTAAAAATGGATGTCCCTCATTAAATTACCCCCATGGCTTATGACAATAAGGCTTCTGTTCTGAAAACAATATGTAAAATGTAGAGCATCAGAGTCAGATATCCTTTTCCCATGGTACTGGGGATTGAACTTAGGTCTAGAATCCTGAGTTTGTGGTTCTGATTACTAGAGTTAAATCAATTGAGAAAATAAAATTAAGCCTAGAGTGGTGAAAGCATTATTTATGTGCTATTGAAAATTGATGTTATACATGAGGTTTGCAGGCAAATGGATGGATCTAGAAAAAATCATCCTGAGTGAGGTAACCCAGACTCAGAAGGACAAACATGGTATGTACTCACTCATAGGAGGATATTAGATGTAAAACAAAGATGACTAGACTGCTATACAACTCCAGGGAGGCTACCTAGAAAACTGGACCCTAGGAAAGACCCAGGGATCACCCAATGACAGAGAAATGGATGAGATCTACATGAACAACCTGGATGACAGTGGGAGTAATGAAGGGCAAGATTTGAGGGAAAGAAAGTATAGGGGAGCAGGAGATCCCAGCTGGATCAAGAACAGAAAGGGAGAACGAGGAATAACAGACCATGATAAATGCAGACCACATGAGAACAGTAATAGCAGAGTGCTCGAGAGGTCCCCAGAAATCCACAATGATACATCCTCTGTAGACTGCTGGCAATGGTAGAGAGAAAGCGTGATCTGTCCTAGTCTGGTGATCAGATGGCCAAACACTCTAACAGTCGAGTTGGAACTCTCATCCAATAACTGATGGAAGTGGATACAGATATCCTCAGCCAGGCCCCAGGTGGAGCTCCAGGTGTCCAATAGTTGAGAAAGAGGAGGGAATGTAAGAGTGTGAATTTTTGAGACCAAGATTGGAAAAAGCACAGGGACAAATAGCCAAAATAATGGAAACACATGAATTATGAACCAATGGCTATGGAGCCTCCAGCTGGATTAGGCCCTCTAGATAAGTGAGACAATTGAATAGCTTGAATTGTTTGGGAGGCATCCAGGCTGTGGGACCAGGACCCATCCTTAGTACATGAGCTGGCTGTTTGGAACCTTGGGCTTACACAGGGACACTTTGCTCAGCCTGGAAGGAGGGGACTGGACCTGCCTGTACTGAATCCACCAGGTTTAAATGAATCCCCAGGGCCGTCTTGGCCCTGGAGGAGATGGGAATGGAGGGGAGGGGATGGGGAAAGGTGGGTGTGGGGGCGGGAGGGGGGAGGACAGGGGAACCATGTAAAATTATAACACAAATATAATAATAATAATAATATAAAAAAGAAAGAAAATTGATGTTATAGATAGACAGACAGATAGCTAGCTAGATCAAAGTAGTTGGGAAGGAATTATATATCTCAGTTTGCAAATTTTGTTAAAGTCAGCGTTTACCTAGAAGGAAAAATAAGTCAAACTTTTTTCTTTTGATTGGTGAGTAAGTTGTAAATCTGATGTTAATAAATATCCACCAAGGGAATCTGATGTTCTGAGATTTGCAGTCATGCACTAGACAGAACTGATTTTTAATAGCAAGTCATCTTGTGAACACCAGAAGGATATATTTTCAACACTAAAGCCTTGGTTGTATTCCCTAAGTTAAAAGGAAAGCAAAAGTACATGTGAACTTCTTTGAATAGCTGGGACTTTTTGACAACTGTTTGCTAATAACTGTATTATAGAAGTATCTCTGATATTTATATTTTATTTACAATTTCTAGAATGTGTAATAAAGCCCAGTACAAAATTAGTTGACTCTGTGTTCTTAATTACTATATAATTACTATACATTATATAATCATTCCTGTTTTTTAAGCATCCAAATGCATATCTACATATCTTAACAATTAAATAAAAATATAAATTCAACCAATTTGGTGTATATTTCATTGAAATATTTGTTATAATTAATAAATAGAGGAAATTAAGTTAAATTTGTGGCTTGGCCTTAGAGTAGGGACCACATTTCTTGGATTTACTAAATGAAATACAGCCCCTTAGCTATTCAATGTGGAATATTCTTCCCTGAGGTGTTTCATTAGCTGGCTGTATCTCTAGAGTCTAAGGAAAGTTTTATGGGCATACAAAGATGGACTTATAGTTTGCAGTCTTCATTCTGTTCAATTTTAATTTTATTGTTTATTTATTCTTTTATTATAAAATATCTCCTCTTGCAAACTCAGATACCACCAAACAATTGACGAATTATATTTTCCTAAACAACAAAACTTTATAAAATACCTGAAGTCATATTGTCATAATCTGACACATTAGGATACCTTACAAATGGGCAATTTAGGAGATAAAATATGTGTAAATACCCTCCAAGATTCAGAAGAAAAGTGTGTACACTATGTACTTGAATAACCAATCAAATTTAGTGAAAGTATCAGATTGTACATTTAATATTGAATGCATCTAACAATGCAATGTCCTGATCTGTAACTGGATCTTTCTTTATGTTGAAAAAGCATTCAAATGCAAAGCCTGTGCTCCTTTCAAGGAAAAGTGTTTATGTCATTTTCCCAACATATTTAGAAATACCATGCACAGGTTTCTCATGTTCAGAAATAAGCACTATCTCTCTATTACACTTTTTACAATGTAATAGATTTACAGCCTTCATTTTTGTCTCTAGTTACTTAAGGAAAAGCTTACCAAATGCCTTCCCAGTGATGCCCTGTAGGCTACGGACTTATTACTTTACATATTTGAATGTGGTTGTGTGTTTGGTAAAATTGTATACAAAAAGGTGCTACTCACTGAAAGAATCAACTAATGAAATTTTACCAGACAGCAAGCTATTTAAATAAAATAGATATTCTTAGTGGTAGTGACTTCAAAGGTAAAAAAGTTCTGTCTTCTTGGTTGTATGTGTGATTTTTTTCCAGAAATTCAGTAGAGTTTTAGGAAAAGTTCACCAGTATAGTGTGCTTGGGAGTGATAATCTTTTTAAGTGGGAATTAATCTCAGAAGACATTTGTTAAATACTCATCAGCATTGATTCATCCCCTTCACTCTCTGAGCCATGGTGAAGTGCCTCTTGAGTAGAGTAATTGTTTTGTTTGTGCATTCACTCCTGCAAATGCAAGGAGGCTCCAGGTGATATGCCTAATTGCCTTTTTCACTACCAGACTGCTGCACACTTTTCAATGGCTTTATCTTTAAACAGAACACCTCAATCTGTTTCTCTAATTGAGAGTGAATCCCATCTTCTAATTAAGAGATTTGTCAATGCAAGCAGTGGGTTCTTAATGTGGACTTTGGGGCAGGCAGAGCTTGAACCAAGTATTTACACTTTTCATTCCTTTAATATTGGGTCAAATGCTTATGTATGGTCATGTAATATGATTTTTTAACCTATCAGTCATCCCCTCATGTGGTACTAATAAATGAGGGACAATTTATGAAGCATAAGTTTCGTCATTGCCATAGTGAGAATAAATTTGTTTCTGAAACCTTCAGAAGAGGAAACCCTAAGTACACAATGTGCAATGAAACCAGAGCTTAGGGAATAGTAGAACAAAAGTTTAAAAAAAATCTTAAATGTTATTTTCTGCATTGTTTGTTATATCCACCTTAAGATGTCTTAGCAATTGTGTGTGTGAATGTGCATATAAACTAAAAGAAAGTTTTGCACTTAGATTATGGAATATATGATAAAACTACTTTATCTCCCATGTTAATTCTTATCATTTCTCACTGAAGGCCTAGAGTACTATGTTTTGAATTTTGAGATTAACAATAGCTATTACAGACAGTGGAGAAATAGTGGAAATATACATGGCAATTGTTCTCCAGCTCAGATATTGAAAATACTCTTTTTTAGAGTTTAAAAGCATGGTCTTGGAGCCACAGATGCTTTCATTAAAATCCTAGCCTGTGGTCATGTTACATAAGTCTTAAAGCACAGGTTCAGCATACATGAAATGAAAATAAAACATTCTAATGATGTGTGGAGAATAATAAATGATGTGACACAGGGGATTAAGTGGTTCAAACCGGACTCTACTATGCATTGCCTCCAAGAAAAGCAGATTTGAATTAACCTAAAATTAGACGTATTTGTCACCTCTGTCTTAGAAGGTCATCTGGCAATTTGCATAACATCACTTAGCAAATCCTTGAAACAGATGTATTTTAATTGGTGGCAGTGAAGAGATCTAGGGTTCCTGTTTAGGAAAGCTGGACATGCAAGTGGGGAACAGTGTAAGATAACTGAGATTAGGCCAATAACTCGACAACACTGCTTCTTTTTCCTTTTTTCTTGCAATTTATTCTGCTCACGATTCCCTTCTTCTCCGAGATCCGTCCCACCTTCTCACCTGGGACCACAGGGCTAGGTGGGATCTGAAAAAGCTTCCGGCTACATTTTGCTGACCAACATGGGGCAAGAGTTTCCACATACAAACTGAGATAACTTAATAAGAGATTCTAAAATGGAGCCAAAAACAGCTTCCTGCTTCATGTGTCATGGGGGAGATGACATGGTACAAAGACACAACATCATTCAGGCTTGAGCATAGCATGGCCTTTCCCACTTCAGTACACAGAGCTATATATCCAAGCTGCACAGCATGCTGCATGGCAGATATGGATTTAGGGGCCAGCTGCATGCTACCTGATGGCAGCATGGACTCCAGGGTTGGCAGGGTAAGTGTGACTCTCCTGGGTACCACCACCATGTTGGGAAGCTGAAGTGGGCGGAGTCAGCAGCCAGGGCTGCCGCTTCAGGCTTCAGTCTTAGTCACCCTGCAGTGTGCAATAATCAGAAAAGGATTATAGATATACAAAAGACAGATTTAGATGGAATAAACCACTAAATGGTTTACATTATGTGTAAAAATACACATAAGCTTGGAAGAGAGAGGAAAAGGAGGATAGACAATTCTATAAAGAAACAGATAATTTAAAAGAAATGAAGTCTTTAAAGAGACAGTAATAGTAATATAAAAACAAGCCATGTAAAGATGGAAATCACACAGAGTATGGATTAAATTCTCTTTGGGATTTTTTTTTCTGAGACAGGGTTTCTCTGTGTACTTTTGGTGCCTGTCCTGGAACTCACTCTGTAGACCAGGCTGGCCTCGAACTCACAGAGATCTGCCTGGCTCTGCCTCCAGAGTGCTGGGATTAAAGGCATGCGCCACCACTGGCGAGCTGTCTTCAGAATTTTTAACTGCAGAAAGACATTTGATTGTAAAGACTGCTGAGTTAAACCAGATAGGTATTGTAAAGGTATCTTTTTAAATTTTTTTTGTTATTTATTATATTTGTGTTTTAATTTTACACATCAGCCATGGGTTCCCCTGTCCGCCCCCCTCCCGTCCCCGCCCCTCCATTCCCATCTCCTCCAGGGCCAAGACTCCCCTGGGGATTCATTTAAACCTGGTGGATTCAGTACAGGCAGGTCCAGTCCCCTCCTTCCAGGCTGAGCAAAGTGTCCCTGTGTAAGCCCAAGGTTCCAAACAGCCAGCTCATGCACTAAGGACAGGTCCTGGTCCCACAGCCTGGGTGCCTCCCAGACAGTTCAAGCTATTCAATTGTCTCAATTATCCAGAGGGCCTGATCCAGCTGGAGGCTCCACAGCCTTTGGTTCATAATTCATGTGCTTCCATTAGTTTCACTACTTGTCCCTGTGTGACCACATGAGAACAGGAATAGGCAGAGTGCTGGAGAGGTCCCCAGAAATCCATGATGCATCTTCTGTAGACTGCTGGCAATGATCAAGAGAAAGCCTGATCTGACCTAGTGTGGTGATCAGATGGCCAAACACCCTAAAGGTTGTGCTGGAACTCTCATCCAATAACTGATGGAAGTGGAGCTCCAGGAGTCCAATTGTCGAGAAATAGGAGGGACTGTAAGAGCGTGTATTGTTGAGACCAAGATTTTAAAGGTATCTTGATTCAAAATTTGTGTCTAAGGATATGTTGCTTTGGAAAAGGGGTTCTGCTTTTGTGTCCATAGAAGATGAGTACCTGTGCATTGCTTCCAGGCTAATATGGTTTGATCATCCAAGACCTCCTGAAAGGTCTCCAATGACACCATGGCCCAAATGATCTAACACCCAAAATCAGCATCAAAACAACTGGCTGAGATAATACATCTTCACAAACTACTACAGCCAAGATTTAACTATAGTTCTTAATTTTTTCAGGATCCTCATAATATTACCAGCACCCCAATCAGCAAGAAATAGGAGAACAAATGCCTAAATTTCCAAAATATTGTTTATAAATGTTTATTTTTATTTAAAGGGGTTGATTATAAATGCAATAACTTTCTAAAGTATAAAAGGAGATATTTTGTGTCTGATAGGATGAAAGGCTAGATTATTGAATCTACTTTTAAAGAGCAACAACTTGTTTAAAATGTTTTATGTAGTGGGTAGCCATCCCAGACTTGGCCTGGAAGTTCCAACCCCCATTGAGGCTTCCATAATGGTCATGCCCCCAAGGCGGGGCTGAGGAAGGAAGCTGAAGACCCATGATGGAGAGGAGAGGCCTCTCTTGGTTCCAGGACCCTGGAGAACACCGCCAGATGGTGCCATACCTTTCCCAGACCCTGAAACCTATCCCTTCATTTGTAAGTTACCCCACAAAATAAACCTCCCTTTTAACTATGTGGAGTGGCCTTAATAATTTCATCAATAGTTTTATATTGCTATAGACTTCAGTTTATTACAAATTTAAAGTTAATTTTTTATACTGTTTGTATATTTCTACTCTTAAGGTTTTATGTATCTCATTTAAAATTGTAATATATAATAAATAAATACAGATTAATAGTTAATCATCCATGATAGTCAAACTTATAGCAACATATCCTTAGATACATATATATATATATATATATATATATATATATATATATGTAAATTTGGTAGATAATATTCAAACACTTCAAAGACTTACAGAATACGACATTTAAGATGTTTTAAAAACTTAGAATTTCTGGTGAGACATGTCTGCTCCTGGCACACTGACTTACTTCAAAGAGGAAGATGGGCATTGGAGATTATCCTCTTCTTGGCACAAAATTGCCTGCTGGGCAAAGAACTATTCTTGCCTGGACTGCTTGACAGTATGTTATATAAACTGGATATGTAGGACCCATAGAAAAATGAGCACTAAATTTTGCCAAAACAAGGCAAGATGATCCTTCAGGTTCCTGCTTCACAGAGGAGACTGCTAGATATTCTACAGGACACAGGGAAAAGTGACTAAAAAGCTCTTGGCCTATAGGCTGAAGATGGATGCTCCAACATTGCAGAGGAACTTTGGATGACTATCTAGGTAGCCAGCTGTTTCTGTCATTCTAGACTATGGAAGTCGCTTACAATGCTCTTCCTGTTTACTTATGTGATATTATATCCTTCTAGGGTCTTTGAAGTAATTGAAGACTGAATAGTTATAATAATAATTTTCCTTGATTATGATTAAAGATAAATTACATATGAAACTTTAGACTCACAAATATAGGATAGATAGAATATTTTCTTTAATTTTGCTAAATACAAATAGACTAAATATTATAGCTGTAATTCTTGCTTGCTAACTGTTCTATTATATATAATTTTACTATGTTAAAGTTAAAACTTCCCTTTTTTATTTGACAGGAAAGGGGAAGTGCTGTGTGATATCTTTCTGTGTGCTGTTAATAAGTGCTTCTCTGACTTTTTCATAAATAAAGCTACATTGGCCTATGGCAAGGCAGCTCAGAGGCAGGTGAGACATCCAAGCACATATATGGAGAGAAGAAAGAAGAGGAGGGAGAGACACCAACTGCTGCATAAGGAACAGCAATACGCCAGAAGACTGGTAAAGCCATGGCCACATGGCAATTTATAGATGAATAGAAATGGGTTAAGTTATAAGAGATAGCTAGCCAGAAGCCTGCCTTAAGCCATACAATGGGTAATTAATATTAAGCCTCTGAATGATTGTTTTATAAACTGCTGCAGGACCACGGGACAGGGTGGGACCTGAGTAACCTTCCAGCTATATACCCTGCTATACATACAATTCTTTCTCTTTCTTTGGAAAACAAAAGGCTAAATAAATAAATAAGTAGCACAAGAAACACAACCGCAACCAAATGATCTCTTCCTTAGCAACTTAGAAAATGTTTACAAAGGAAGTGAGTCATTATTTAACTTCTCTATCTTTTTAAAAGTTGTGAGCTGGGCGGTGGTGGTGCACGCCTTTAATCCCAGCACTCAGGAGGCAGAACAGGGCGGATCTCTGTGAGTTCGAGGCCAGTCTGGTCTCCAAAGCAATTTCCAGGACAGGCACAAAACTACACAGAGAAACCCTGTCTCGAAAAACCAAAAAATAAAATAAAATAAAATATAAGTTGTGAAAATGAAACAAATAAAAAATGATGAGGAAATCAATTATAGCAGTTCCCAACGTTGTACTAGTAAGATCTGTTTTCTTTGCAAATAAAACTATATGTCAGCCCAGATGAGAATATTTTATTTAAACTCTACAAGTATATTTATACATACAATTACTTGAACTATGGGGGGCTTAGGTAGATGGCTGACAGTATGATTCCATATAACATTTCCAGACATTCTTACTTTTATTTTACCCTCCTTTCTCCTTCTTCTGTATTTATGTCTTTCCTCTACTATTTTTCTTATTTCCCTCTCACGTCACTTTCACCTTGCTTGTCCCCTCTCTGTTACTCCCTTACACTCCTACCCCAACAATGATCCCTTGGGATGACATGCCCATCCCAATAGCCAAAGACCACCTAACACAATCATGGAAACTGATATTCAAAATGTTTGGATATCATGATCAAAGTTGTTCCCCCTGAAAAACCCACACCCATGTTAATGATTCTGCAGGTTGATTGACTAATAGGGACTTGATAGAATATTGCAGACCAGAGCCATATTATCTTGAGTCCTTTCAAGTTCCAGACAAGTCTTTTAGAATGTGTTATTTTAGTAGACTTCCAGCTTTCACCAAACTAAACTCCAAGAATGACATCTAAAACCTGTTACAGGGCTATCTTCAATGTTTCTACCAGTATGTTCAAAATCAGCTTGCTTTATGAATTTTAAAATCTATAACTATACAAGTTCATGTAACTGCTTTCACATTAGAATATGTAATTGGGGCAACCTGAATATCTGTTCTTGACTCATGGCCTCTCATCATTTGCTAAGAATAAACACTCATTTATTCCAATTAAGGCCAGAGCTATGTTTTATATCAATAAAACAACACCTTCTATGAGTATGGAAGATATATCCCAAAACTTCCAGAAGGAATGCTAACCATGTTATATGCTCATCTCTCTATATATACTTTTTCTCCCTAGTGTCTTAGTGAGGCTCCCCCTTCCAACTATGAAACAAACTCTGGTACATTTTTCTGACTATAAAATCTCCCTTCCATATATGTTTTGGAAAATAAGTATGGGGAGTAAAGAACATGCCATCTCTGTCTCTGAAGTTCCATTAGCTGAGTGCTTTTTTAATACTTAGCATATTGAGCAATGGTAAGCTATTTCATTCTATTATATGTTTCATTTCTGTTACATTTTCTGGATTACTTACTTGTTCACTGCTCAACATACTTATTCTTTCTAATCTTTTCACTCTTTTTTAGGGAAATACATTTTACTTAGCTTTTCTATTCAATGTCACCTGATATAACGAGATAGTCAGTGCATATTAGTGTAATTCAATTGCATGGTACTTCCTTTGAGCAATTAAGTATAGATTAAAATGAAAAAAGACAGAATTAAAAATTGATTAACTAAACCACAGGGTGTCTTAATGGTCAACTCAATAAGACTTCATATAGTAATCAAAATTTTGTTGGTGACCTGAATATTTTGAAGGCTCTTTTCCAGACTAACATATCCTCATTGGTTCTCAATATGTCAGTTTCTCTCAGGCTGTTCTTCCTTTGTTTATAATTATTTGACCCATTGTACCCTATCTCTCCATCTGTACATCTGTTAAGCTTCCTTGGCTTGGAATGCATGACAGATATTAATGCTAAAAAATGCTAGGCATATGTAAATTTCATTATAATAATAATTTCTTATATTTTGGATATCCATTTCAAGACCCAGTGGATTTAGATATTGAGCACCAAATCCTATGTGTATTTTGTTTATTCCTATGCAACCATGTTTATAGAATTTATACTATATAAGGTTATATATAATTTAATTTAAACAAATAATTAAAAAGAGATTAGTAAGAAAAATATTACCATAGGTATGGCAACCTCATAATGTCTTTTATAGTTTAAGTAATATTTTCTTAATTCATTGAGGATTTCATAGAATACGTTTTAATCATATGAACCTCACACCTTTTTCTATATCCACTTCAATCTTTCTACCCACCTAACTTCATGTCTTTTTTCTTTTAAATGCACCTATTGCAATTTGTGGTTCTTAAGTGTGGGGCCATCACCCATAGTGTGGTTCACTGACCAATGGTCACACCCTTAAAGAAAGTCATTCCCCCTCTCCCGGAAGCTATAAGTTGTCATTAGCTCCTTAGTTGGGTGTGGGATTTCATGCCTACCTCCTGCCTCAAAGCAGGGGTTTTGTCTGGCCTTAGGTGGCACAGGATTTGCTCATGCTGTTATAACTGCTATGACTTCATGTGTGCAGCTGCCCTGTTGTGTCTAGAAAACAGTTTTCTTACTGTCACTCAAAGCTTATGACTCTTGTAATCTTTCTTTCCCCTCTTCCACCAGTTCTTGAGCTTTAGGCGGAGCAATCTTTTTACTTAATTAAGAAATTATTTATTATTTATTTTTATTTTTATTCATTTTACATACCAACCACAGATCTTCCTTTCCTCCCCCCTCTTACCCCCAGCCTCCCCTCCCAACTCACTCCTCGTTCCCTCCACTGACAAATTAAGGCCCCCCGCATTAAGGCTATACAAGGTGTTCCACAATAGGCAGTAGACTCCAAAAAGCCAGCTCATGCACTAGGTCTGGAGGGATAGCTCAGTTGTTAAAGGCTAGGCTCACAACCAAAAATATAAGAGGAGCAGTCTCTTATTCCCTGTGTATTGACCAGTTAAGATTGTATTAGATTGAGAACCTTTATTTTTCTCTTAAAGGAAGCATTTTATAGGTTTTCTCTGGCACATCCAAATGGCAAACACTGCTACTATTCTTTTGAGCATCATTATTAGTTGAAAATACAGGTCATAACGAAGCAAAGTATGACTCTAGCCTTTGAACTGATAACAGAGAGTTTCTAAGAGATCACTGTTCAGGCAGCCGATATATGGTCAAAGGGATGATTCACATATTAGATGGAAAAATGTAGACAGGTGTGAGATTCCATCATGCTGTTCATACTGACATGTATTTTAAACTTTATGATTTATTTCTAGAATTTCCATTTAATATTTTTATAATGGTTGTCTATTATTATTAACTAATACCCAAGAAAAAACTGCAAATAATGGAGAGGAGTTAATACATTGTTACTTAATTAAATATAATGTGGATCCTTCAAATTTGATTTCTCAAACTATTCCAAGTCCAGGTCTTAACTTCTGAAAGTTGTATCTATAATGGAGAATAAGTTTGTTTTGATGACGTCTAGATAAACTATATTGAATATATTTTCTGGTCATCGAGCCTTTGTGTTGGAACTTTAGAACAATGAGGATGGCCTGACCAGTAGCTAGGTCTATGGGCTACATTTGTCTTCTATGCCCAAGGATACTTTTTGAAATGCTAACTTACTATCCCCTTCCTTAAAAGCAGCAATGCAGTGCATTTTTATTAATATTCATAGTCACCTCATGTTTCTCTGCTCTCCAAAGCTGGATTTTTGCCAAGCACAGACTGAGCCTTCTTTAGCTTTGGGAAAACATAAAGCAAGCCTATGCATTCATTAAGACTGAACAGTCTTTCCTGGGGGACTCCTGGAATTGCACCATGTAGAGTAAAGAGTGTCTGACCTGAATAGATATAAATGTCAAGTCTACTTCATGTTCACCTCAAGTCTAAAGAGTAATAAAAGGTGATATCATTTACAGATTTTAAAAAATTGGATTACTACTGTGTGTAGCTGTAATTATACACATGTATAGCATATCCTTGATCTGACATAGCTACAGCATTCCAATTTCAGTGTGTGGGAGATTCCTCCAACTTTTAAGGTTCTATGTCTCTGCATTTTAATGTTTCCTAATGACAAGTCAGTAACTTAACACTGGGAGTGCTAGAGGTATTGAACCTTGCATTTTGCTTCACTTTTTTTCCCCAATTTACATTGAAATAATAAAAACAAATAAGAAGTTGTCAGAGATAAATGTTTATTGTGGTAGAACTTGTGCTCTGAATATGGTTTACTAATGGTCCCTTCCTGGATTGACTATTTTATATAATATATAGAGACATAATATCAAGTATTGAGATTCTGTATGTTTTTATATTTTTTGTTAAAGTTTCTAGTACAGAAAATTCTAACTAGCGACCATATTTTGTAGTAAAACATTTTTTAAAATAACAAATATACATCAATATAAATTAATTTGTGTCAGTAGAAACATAAACAATGAAATTACAATACCATTTTGACAGTTTATTTATTACAACTAAGCATCCACTGCAAGTAAAATATATTTGCAAACCAATTTTAATACCTTTATTTGTTTTGTTATTTTTGATGTGTGAGTGTGTGTGTGTGTGTGTGTGTGTGTCTGTGTGTGTCTGTGTCTGTGTGTATGTGTGTGTCTGTGTGTATGTTTGTGTAAGTGCATGACACAGTGTGTGTGTGGAAATCAGCAGGTAACTTCATATAGATGGTTTTCTCCAACCAACTTTAAATGAGTTACAAGGATCAAACTCAGATGGCCAAGCTTGTATGGCATGGGCCTTTACACTTTGAGACATCTTGCTAGCTATGCATGGCCTATTCCTTTAGCCCAATATTTAGTTTAGCATCATCATTCCTGCTAATACATTCTAGTATTTATATTCCAGTGCCTAGTTTTGGAGCCTAAACTAAAATCAGTAAGTGAAATTAGTTTGTCTATAATAACATTATTACATGTAATAATCTAAACAATTCATACAATTGTTTAGATCATCACAATTCTTTTTTGTCAAAAGCAATAATTTCATCTTGATATATTCTTATAATCCTTATACATAGCTCCTCAATTTTTCACTTTAAATGTTTTAGAGCTCTCCTGATGACCTAGTCTGTGAATAAAAATAATGTTCAAATAAATTATTTTATTATTTTTCTCAATATTTAAGTATGTAAAAATAACATTCATATACTAGTCTGTTAGTCAGATTAAAAATGTACAGGGGTTGGGGATTTAGCTCTGTGGTAGAGCACTTGCCTAGCAAGTGCAAGGCCCTGGGTTCAATCCTCAGCTAAAAACAAAAAAAAAAAAATAGAATAAAGGAAAAAATAAAAATATATATACAGAATAAAAATAAGACCAAGAAAAATAATATTTAGAATTTTATTTATTTATCTTTTTATGTGTATGTGTATATGCTTGCATGAGATTATGTACTTCATTTGTGTGCAAGAGAGCTCAAAGGCCAGAAGAGGGCATCAGATCCCCTATAACTGGAATTACAGGTGGTTGTGCACCACCGTATGGGTGCTGAGATCTAAACCTGGGTCCTCTGCAAGATCAGTAAGTACTATTAACTGCTGACTCATCTCTTCAGTTCTAGAAATCTTATTTTTAAAGCGTAGTGATTATAGGAAAACACACTTTTCTTCTCTGTTGTAGGTTTGATTTTATGCTATAATAATGGGTCTAATTTCCTGTTGCTGTAATCCCCAGAGTTGACTTTTGTCTCCCCCTTTATCCAGGGCTTCATTCTTCCTAGGATAGGAATCAGTCTGACCATTGTTGGGGCCAATAGTAAGGTTGATAGTTTCTTATGGCAGCACCTTACTGAGCAATGCGATAGCACCCTCCCTTTTCACTCTGACCCAGTAGTGGTTTTTGTTTGTTTGTTTGTTTGTTTGTTTGTTTTCAGAACTTCTGCTGTTACTTGCTTTCTTGTGACCAATCATCTTCTTTCTTCTTTCTCCTTGTTCTAGCCTTGCATGTTTCTTTGTCCCTGGCATTCTTGAATCCTTTAGATAATTTCTTTTATTTGTCTGGATTTTATTAATTTAGTACTACTTTCCAATGACTTGTTTTACGGGCTGGTCTCTAATTCTAATTCTGGTTTTCAGTTTCTTTCTACCTCAAACAGACATTAAGGCTAGATGTGGACTTGCATTCCAGTACCTGTATATTAATTCATGCTGACAAATTGAACCCAATATACTTGCTCATTATCACAAAAATGTTAATCTAAACTTCATTTAAGCAAATAATCTACACTGATAATATCAAAGAATGATTTAAGATCACTTATTAGCAAATGTTTCAACCGACAGTACCAGATATTTTTCTCTGCAGAAGAAAATGATCTAGAAAGACAATTTGGGTTATTATTCCTTTAAAAAAAATTTTCTTTGGTAATTTTAAACATGTGTATCATACACTCTGGTCACACTCGGTACTCCACCTTTTCTTATCCCACCCCTATGAACTCCCCCCCTTTTCCATCAATTCAATAAAGACAATTACATCCTCTATTCTAGTATCCCCCAACTGCTATCAGCACCTCTTCATCTATGACTGAATAATAAAGTGTTTTCATAATGTCTTTATATAAAAAGTGCTTCAATATCTGAAAAATTTCCTCACCTATGAATCAAAACTATTCTTACATGTTTAGTATAAGATGAAAGAAAAGATACAGATGACTTGGGCCACAGAAAACTATAAATAAACATTTCACCTTTACTTCAGATTGTGTGTTTATACAAATAAAGTAAGATGTACATTTCAACAAGTACAACAAGTACAAATCAACCAAGAATTTTAAAGATTTAAATATATGAAAGATTAATAAGGAAAGTAAGACATGGAATTTTGGTACAAATACACACACACACACACACACACACACACACACACACACACACCTCAGAACAGTCTCCACAATAAAGTGTCATCCTGTCTCAAAAGACAAATTAACAACAATAACAAAACTCTTCTAAGCTCTTAAATTTTGAATATGCTGAATCAAAGAATTATTTATTTGACTAATAATTAGACATCATACACGGTGGAAATTTCTAATTTTCAATAAATTCTACAGAGAAATCTTAATAAAAACAACCATATTCAATGGAACCTTTGTCATATTTGATTAAAAGGGGTAAAAGTTGAATAACTATGAATTTACAATTCCAAAAATGTTGCTATTGTCAATATTCCTTGTTAATATAATGATAATACATGATTATAGTTGAGTTGTCTCATAGGAAAACAAATTACTTACTGTTTTACAGAGGGCCACTTTTCAGTGTACTGAATACTTTGACTTTTTGACTACAGTACTTAGTTATAAAAGAACTAAAATAACCAAGGGGATAACACAGTGAAATATTCAACCATTATTCTTATAGCTTGATAATCAGGTTTCTTCTGGAAATAATTTGATCAATCTCAGAACAAAAAAACAAACCAAGCTGAGTAATAAAAGAGGCTGAGTACTTCTTCAGAGAGTATATGATTTGTTTACATATTCAAACTTACATCATTAAGTGCCTACATATTTCTTTGGAGAACAAAGACATATTCTTGTCTCCTCAAAACTATATTTCAACTCTTTAAATAGCTAGTGGCCTTTTCGTGAATATTTCTAGATAGTAGTCATATAAATGTTCAGGGCTAACTTTACTTTCCTCATGTAACTTAATTTGTCTTTAAAATTCTATGAAATATCTAACAGCCTTATGCATTTAAACAGTCTGTCTCTCATTGGAGTTTACTGAACATACACTTGGTGCAAAGTTCCCAAGTAAATGCTTTGGGTGGAGAGCATAAACACAGATTAAAATACAGTTATGGTACTATTTGCCTAATTCCAATTAATTTTATAATGTCTTCATGAAGCAGATATAACATCATAGTCATCTTACTTATTACTTGAATTTTAATCTATTAAACTATCAGATTCCTACAACTGTAAAGTAAGTCACACAAATCTAAAAATACTTAATTTATTTGCCCATTTTTTAATTCTGTGGTGGGAATTGAACTTATGGCCTGACAGTTACAGCTTACTACTATACTACCAAAATAAAATCCCAGTTCCTTAACTATAATTCAGTTTCCCTTGATCATTTTATTTTCTCTCTTTCCAAGTTGCTGTTGTCAAAGAACACATAGTTATTTCTCCACAAACTTTTGCAATCAGTGCTCAATTTCCCTTTTTATATAAAAAT
Organism: Onychomys torridus; assembly: GCF_903995425.1. Lineage (NCBI taxonomy): Eukaryota > Metazoa > Chordata > Mammalia > Rodentia > Cricetidae > Onychomys > Onychomys torridus. The sequence goes on along the minus strand of NC_050466.1, from coordinate 27,206,221 downwards.
AATCATTTTAGAGATGATGGGACAGATAGCTAATATGACTTCCTTTCATTTCATGACAAGTTAAAACTATATTGCTCTTTAATGTCTAGGAAAATAGGATGTGAGCACATTGATGTGTGGAGATTACTTGTCACAGTCACTCATATAACCGAGGGGTGCAAGATAATACTGATTAAAGAAACTAAACTAAAACAATAGAGAAAGGGTGCAGTCTTTGGCTGTTACCATTTGGTTGTCACATAATAGACCACATAATTCCTGGAGAGAGGAATACATTTAGGATTAAGCATTTCCCTTGCTTACTTTCTTAGAGTTAGCTAGTTCTAATGCTTGTTGATGATCAAAGCATGCATCTCTTTGCACCTAAATGCTGTTTCTCTGAATTCCTCTTGATGATGGAATTTTAGTAAGTTTCAATGCTGTTCACTGTGAACTGCCTGTAATTATTCACTAGTGGAAAATGCTCTCCAACAATTTATCATGAGTTATCCCAGGATACCAAGTTAGTCCTCAGGCAATGGATAGTTCATGTGGAGGAAATAGCATGCTGATTTGCAGTTATAATTGAAGAAAATTACTTGAGAGGATTCTGACAGCACAGAAAATAGACCAATTAGTTACCCAACTCTCATCCTCCTGTGATTCATGATTGTCTCCATTTAATTTTGTTGTCACTTATGAAGTGAGGTTAAGAATAGACTAGCTTCTTTTAGCCACATCTCACAATTAGCTTATTGCTTGGCTTTTTTTGTTGTTGTTGTTTTTAACAGTATGATTTGGTTTAAAAGCCAGTGGCCCTCAAAATTATATTTAACAGTTATTCATCATAGAGAACTAGCTAATGTTTCAAGCCACATCACTAAACATCACAGCCTGGCAATCAGTCACACCGAACTGTTGTTTTTCCTCGCCAAAAGAACATCAAATGCTACCTTGCAAGAATTAAAGTTGTAACCAAGAAAATACAGTAAGATTAGGCGACAAAACTTGATACTATTTTTCATTATTTTAAAAAACCATTGCATGAAAATGTGGCAGGATACAAAGATACTATGGAAAAACATAACTCCTTGCAATAGTAATAAAGGACAATATTATATCCCATAATTCCACTATTTAATTGTGTTTATTATTTGTGCTTCCCTTAAGAAGAGAAATAATGCACATAAGAATAATAATGCATATTCTTTTACCTTTGTATGTAGTTTAAGTAACTTATCTAGGTGAGTTTGAACTGTGTATATATGGGAAATTGTCTCTTCAACTAAGGAGAACTGAAAACCAAAGTATAACTTTTGTTTATATTGGATGTCACTCAAATATCTTCTTTGCCACTTTGTTCACAATACAAACTAAATATATTTGTTGGATATAAATAATTAGCAAATAAACTTGATTTGCCTATGATAAATTTTCCTATTATGTGTAGAAAGAACAAAGCTATTTCTGTTGTTGCTGTTGTTTCTTGAGATGGGAGTCTCTCTATATTGCCCTGGCTGACTCGGAACTCAGTCTATAGACAAGGGTGCCTCAAACTCACAGAGATCAGCCTGCCTCTGCCTCCCCAGTGTTGGGGTTAATGGCATGCACCACCACACTAAACAAGCAATGTTATTTTTAACATTTTAATTAATTTTTACATTGTGTGATACATCTAGTGTGGGTTAGTGTCCTCCAAAAGAAAGAAATTACAATACTCAATAGTTTTATTTTTCATGGAAAAAATTTTGCATCTTTTTGCTTCCCCAGACCTCTATCCCTTCCTCCCTTCCTTCCTCCCTCCATCCATCCATCCCTCCTTTTCTCCCTCTTTCTCTCTCCCTCCCTTCCCCACCTTGCCACTATCCCACATCCTGCACTCTGCCTGCATTCAGCACTAGATTAAGACTACTGAGCCTCCCAGCACTATGTTCTGAACAGGAGCAGGTTCTCAGCCTCCATAGTATGAAAACAGAAGTTGTTATACTACCCAGCGTGCATCCTGTAAGACAGTCAAATAAATCTAAAAACATCTCATGGATATTATTAATTCTATTCCTATAGAGAACTCTCTCTGTCCAATATATCTACTCGATCTCTTGTCAATCTAACATCTTTGTATACAATTTCAAATTCATTTTGAATACTTTGATATAGTCCAGGATCATGAGTTAAAAGTATATTAACTGACTTTTGATTTCAAATTTAATTATCTTTTTAGTTAGGGTGATTATGCTTTGAGTTTTGTGGACTAGTAAGTATAAAGTAGGAGAGAAACAATGAAAATTTAAAGGTATTTATTTTGTTGAGAATGAAAAGTCAGTCATATATAGGGTAAGTATGGAACTTTGTGATACATATAAACTAAATTATTACTTATCCATATTCCTCTTGGAAATCTCTGAAACCAAATCTGTTTCTCATTTGTGATTTTTTTCATGGTTGTTCTAGAATATGCAATGGATATCTTATAGATTTCTGGTGAGTAAATAAAGTATTTGATTATTACTGAATTCTTGTATTTTACTTCAACAAATAATCTATCTATTCAAGCTCAAACAAAAACATCATCATCATCTTGATTCCTAAGCCCATTTTTCATGAGACGCAGAACAAAACATTGTGGACTGAAATGTCTTTTGGGAAAACATTTTAAATACCATCTGTGAAGCCTTTGAATTTTAACATTTTACAAGAAGACCACATAAAAATTTTTGAACAGAAGCTCCCAATAAACAAGAAAAACCAATTATGCATCTTTATCAATTTCACTTTTCATCTCTTTCAATTATAAAAACACATTATTGAACATATTACTCAACAAGCCAAAGAAACAAATTGAAAGGCAGTTACATTGCAAAGATCTTAGGAAGAAGTATTTCAAAGAAAATGCTTTACAATATGAGTTAGATATTTCCTTCTTTTGCTATTTTAACAGTGGCTTACTGGAAGCAGGATTATAATTTATAAAATAGATAGGAGATTCACTTTAATTCATTTTCCAGTTGGCTATATCAATAATTTCTTCCATCTTGTTATGTAAATATGCATGTTTGGCATGCTTAGTCTAGGGAACATAATCTATATAAAGTGAAATAATAGAGTTCATTTTGGGAGTTCATCAAAAAATGAGAGGAGTGAACACAGTTTCATAAATTCAGGAAAATAAATCATTGTTTAGAAGTCAATATCTGTCCGGATGAATTTGAGGATAGCCTGTTCTACAGAGTGAGTTCTGTGACAGCTGGGGATACACAGAAAAACTCTGTCTCAAAAACAAAGTTGTCAATATCTGTAGCTAGAACCAGTTAGAAAAGATATGAATTAGAATTATGTACTTGTTTATGTTTTTATTATGAGCAAAAACAGAGGGGAAAGTGGAAAACCATAACTCCTTGCAAATTGTCTGAATTTGAAAAGAAACCAAGGAAGATTAAATTGGAAGGAAAAAACTCCAACAATCATTGTTAACACCAATTATAAATTGTAATGTTGATGGAGTGATTTTGAGCCCTTTGATAGTTCTCCTAAATTCTATTTTTCAAATATAAGTTTTTCCCATATATTTCATAGACTGCTTGGGTCATCATGATACAAAAACTGGTGAAAGAAATACTGGATCAAACCAATTGCTTGACAAGTTTTAACCAAAACTAGCTATTTAAAGTTTGTATGCAAAATTTAATATAACATTATTTATAAACTGACCGCTTTCAACGTGAAAGTATGTCTGCAAAACAATATCTATGTAGAAATGAAATTAATACATATAAATAGTTATCTAAAGATTAAAGCCATCATAGACATAATAGTTATTACTGGTTTATAGTTACACAGATTAGATAGCTTCTTAGGTCTGTCTCTTTAGTGTCATGCCAATGGCATTTTTCTGAATGAAATGTTTTTGCTTGAGTTAAGTTTTTTTTTTTAAGTCATGTTTCCATCAGTCTCCATGTAAGTTAACATTTTACAATAGTAAATTTGAATTCATGTTTGAGACAAGGTCTCACTAGGTAGCTCTGGCTGGCCTTGAACTCTCTATGTAGACCAGGACGGATGCAGAATCACTGAGATCTGCCTGCCTCTGGCTCATGAGTGATAGGATTAAAGCTGAGTGACACCAGAGCTGGCAATTTTAAAATTTTGAATATGATCAGTTGTTTTCGTTCTAAAGTAATAGATTTCGAGTATTGCTATGCTTTGCTGGTTCTATTTGTCATTTTTATTTATTCTTTGAGAATTTCATCCATGTATTCAATGTATTTTTATCATCTCTATGCTTTCTTATAGACCCTCCTCCTCCAATACCATCTCCCAACTCTAGGTTTTTCTCATTTTTTAATAACTCATTGATTCCATTTAGGTCCACCCCTGTGCACATGGATACAATGAGCCATCCACTAGAGAATGAGAAAGATAACAGAAAATCACACACCCCTATATCAGTCACCAACTTCCCAAAGCTCTTCAGTTAGGAGGATACCTTGGGAGTGCCCGCCCCTTTTCCGTGTATACAGGATGTTTCAATTGGCTAAATCTTGTGCAGGTCTTCTGCCACTAATTCTACTTTTTAAGTGATACATCAATATATGTATAGATTTGATAATCGTCAAATTATGACACAATACCTGTTTTCTTAAACTTATATAGTGTCATGATGAACACACTCAAAATACTTTCTTAGAAGCATCTTCATTCCCATGATCATTATAGCAGGATTAACAGTAAGAAAGACACAGAACATATCTATCAAATGGTAAATGGATCAGGAAAATGTGCTACATAGATACAGAGAAATATTCTCCAGCCACTGAGATAATAAGTGGAGACTACTATATTTAGTGAAATGAATCTGTCACATATTAATAACCATTGTATGATCTCAAATGTAGAGTCTAAAAAGGTTCCATCTCATAGAACTTGAGAGTATGATAGTTCTTACTAAGGGGCAGCAAGAATTTGTATGTTAGCGAGGTTGATTAAAAGGTAAGTTCAATAGGCAACAAACCTATTTGTGGGATATAGACCTAAGGCAACTATTGATAAAATAATGAACTATATACCTCCAAGAGTTAAAAGAAAAGATTCTGAGTATTTTTAACACAAAGAATTGATTAAATATTTGAAGATAGAAATATATAAATAAATGATTTAAATATTACACAATATATACATGTTGTGTATAATATTATTACACAATATCAAACATTACATATTACCACATTATTGTAACTTAATCTTTTAAAAATCTAAAATACATACTAAAATTTAAACCTTTAAAATATTATTGTAGTTTTTCTTTAGTTTTGAGATTATAATATAATTGCATCATTTCTTTCTTCCCTTTCCTCTCTCCAAATCCTCCCTTATAACCTACCTTTCTTTTTTTCATATTCATGACCTCTTCTTTCTTTTATGGTTGTTATATGCATATGTGTATATGTAAATACATATACTTCTAAATAAATCCTGCTCAGTCTATGTAATGTTATGCATATGTATATATTCTAAAAGAATTTTTTCTAAAAGATTATATATGCATATATATGTATATATCTATATTTCTGTGTGTATATATGTGTGTGGGTATATACATATAAGTAAGCATTGGTACCTGCATAGACCAGAAGAGGGTTTCTATATATATACATTTTATAAGTATTTTCAAATAAACAGAAAATAATATACTTCCCTTATTGGTGAAATTATTTAGGCCACTCTATGTAGTTAAAAGGGAGGTTTATTTTGTGGGGTAACTTACAATGAAGGGGTAGGTTGCAGGGTCTGGCAAAGGTATAGTGCAGTCTCTGGAGAACTCTGCTCGGTCCACCTCCAGTGTCCAGCGTCCCAGAACCAAGCGCACCACCTCCTCTTGATCCTCTGTCTTCTGTTTCCTTTTCTGCCCTGCCTTGTGGGCGTGACCATTACCAAAGCCTCAATGGGGGTTGGAACTTCCCGGCCAATGCTGGGATGGCTATCCACTACATCTCCCCCTTTTGTCTAAATAAGAAAGTTCTAACCTAATACAAGACTATATACAAAGAGATGGTTATCAAATATTGTCCAGAAGTAACGTGGGATAATGACTTAGATAAGTTGGAATTACAATAAGTACAAATAATATCAAGCAAAAAACACATAGTAAAATCCAGGGAACTCTAGAGCATGGGTAGGTGGCATGTTACAAAGATCATTCCAAAAGGTGTCCTATCCTAAAGAACCTGAGTCTAATACATAATATATTCTCTCTAAGATATTATATATGTATATATACTAAGTTGTAACTATAACTGCTAATCTCCAACCTCATCAAAGACCTGAGAAGGAATATAATAATACCTGAGAAATGGGAGAAGGACGCAAGCAACTTTCGGGAGTCTTGCAAGAGTAGACAGAGACAGCTAGCAGCCTGGACAGTCACCTAATGTTTCTCAGCATCCTTGGTGCATTCTAATTGGCTACAGGCCTAGAGTATCTGACAGACCATTTTCAGAAGCAGGAATTATGAAATACCATCTTACCCTGTCTTAGGAAAGTATAGTGGTCGCTTTCCTTGTGTCCCGCTTGTCCCGAAAGGACAGCATTTGTATGGTCAGCAGTTGAGGCAAGGGCGGTTCTTTGCCCAGTAGGCCATTTTGTGCCAAGAAGATAAACTTCCAAATGGAAATGTCTAAGAAGCCCAACATTCTCTCGGGATCAAATTGGTGCTGCCAGGAGCAATTGTGTCTCACGTCAACAGAATTCTAAATTATTTAAATGCCATATTCTCTAGGTCCATGAAGTGTTTGAAGATTACCTGTCCATCTGACCTATGTATTTATAAATCTGGATAACCTAACTAACATAATTATAGAGATGACAAGCATAGGTGACAATAACTCTATAAGTCTTATCTACCTAAAGAACCTAAGGACTAAGGCTTCCTATATATAAGGCAAACAGTCTGTAAGCAAATGTACAGTAAGAGGACAATGACTTTAAATTGTGACAATACAGAGGGGTAGGAATGTATAGTGCAATATGCAATATGATAATAATCCTAAATATATATCAGTATACAGAATATCTTAAACAGAAGTAGAATATACATACAGTATGACAGATATAAATTCACATTTGTTTCAATATACAAATATTTCAAATAAGAGTAAAAATATGTGTACAATATAACAAACATAGTTCTGTATTTGCATCAATATACAAATTATCTTAAATAGGAATATAAAGGGTTTATATTTGTATCAACATATAAGAATTCATAACAGTGCAAAGGCTGCTATATTCCTAAATTTGTTTACTAATGTATATGTTAGTCTACCATAATATCTTATACCTATCCATTCCATTTCTTCTTTTCCTTTTTTTTTTGGAAACATATTTTCTTTCCTTAAGGAGAGTACTGAGTTTAACAGTTTCTTCCACCCCCAACCCTAGAAACATTATCCATAACCCTGAGAAATATGAAACCTTAGGGATAAGGGGCGTCGTTTTCTTAGAATTGCTTCCTGCTATTTAGGGGGCGATGGTATCTCTGTTGGGTATTGTGAGAAAGCTCAGATAGTTAAATCTCAGTTAGATTAACTGTAGATTCTGCAGCAACTCTCAGAGTAATGGGTAAGATTGTCTGAAATTCTGGCAAGAAGTATAGTATGATGATGATTACCATGGCATTATACTGGATTGGGTAGAGTTGTTGTTGTTGGGGCCCATCTTCCTTCTGGAGACTTCAGAGATTGCTATTGGAAAAAACTTATTTTTTATCAGAATGGAAGGTTTGGATTTAAAGATGTCATGACATGTAAGAAAGGATTCCAAGAAATCAAGAATAAGCATGGAGAGAATTAGAATCTTGAAGATAATGGTCCCTTATAATTGGTTTCCTTCTGTCTCACTCCAGAGGGCTCTTCTGATACGGGACTGAAGAATCTCTCAACCTTTTATTTTATCAATATGCTTGGGTTTAGAGAAGGAGTGAGCCAATTCCATCTTCAAAGCATGCTTGGTTTATAATTAAATTGGAACCACAACTATTCTAGATTGATAGAGATATAGATGTTAGACAGTGATATCTTACCCTGTGTACATTGGTACCAATAGATTCTTTCTTTCTGCTATAAACATCCGGATATCCAAGGCCTTATGATTTCTGGAAGATGGGTATTTCCATTATCCTGGAAAGACAAAAACAGAACCCTACCCCAACCTTTGATTGTTAAATTTTTCTTACAAACTGAAGAGATGTCACATTAGTGGATGATCTTTTACTTCTCCTCATCAAGGGGTTTCTCCTGTTCGAATTGAATTTTTATTAATTTTGTTGGTATCCATAGCTTTTCTTCTCCTGTGGAAACAAAAGCAAAACCCCTCACCCAACATAGGACATATCCAGGTTTCCATTCTGAGGTCAACACATCTTTGAAATAAACCAGTTGGTTTAGCTCAGGAGTTTTGTCTGTTGTCCAATGTCTCTCCGCAGCTGTTGTTCCTTTCTCATCAGCATTGAGAAAATTCAAGGTTAATAAAGCACTATGCAATCTATTTCTAGGAGTCATTGTTACCTGCTGCTGTTTATTTAGCATATCCTTTAAAGTTCGATTGGATCTTTCTATGACTGCTTGGCCTGTGGGATTGTGTGGTATACCTGTAACATGCTTTATATTGTAATAACCAAAGAACTGTCTCATTTTATTGGAGACATATGCTGGGGCATTATCTGTCTTAATTTGTACAGGTATTCCCATGATGGCCATAACTTCTAATAGGTGTGTAATCACAGAATCAGCCTTTTCAGAACTCATAGGAGTTGCCCACTGAAATCCTGAATAGGCATCAATGGTATGATGTACATACTTTAATCTTCCAAATTCTGCAAAATGAAACACATCCATCTGCTAAATTTCATTTCTTTGTATACCTTTTGGATTGCTTCCTGCAGGTAATGGAGGTTGCTTATAGAAGGAACAAGTAGGACATTTTTTCACAATATCCTTAGCTTGTTGCCAAGTAATGGAGAAATCCTTCTTCAAACCTTTGCTATTTACATGGTGTTTCTTGTGAAATTCTGAGGCTTCTAGCACATTACCTATTAGTAACTGATCAATCTCATCATTACCTTGTGCTAGAGGTCCTGGCAGACCTGTATGGGATCTGATATCCCACTTCTGATACCAGCCCGGCTAGCTCAGTCGGTAGAGCATGAGACTCTTAATCTCAGGGTCGTGGATTCATGCCCCACATTGGGCACCAGATATTGGTGAAATTATTTAGGCCACTCCACGTAGTTAAAAGGGAGGTTTATTTTGTGGGGTAACTTACAATGAAGGGGTAGGTTGCAGGGTCTAGCAAAGGTATAGTGCAGTCCGGCGGTGTTCTCTGGAGAACTCTGCTCGGTCTACCTCCAGCGTCCAGAGTCCGGGAACCAAGCGCGCCACCTCCTCTCAATCCTCTGTCTTCCATTTCCTTCTCTGCCCTGCCTTGTGGGCATGACCATTACCAAAGCCTCAATGGGGGTTGGAACTTCCCGGCCAATGCTGGGATGGCTATCCACTATATTCCCTATGGTTTTTTAATCATCCTTAGACTTTCTTATCCTTCCTTTACCCACATCTCTCTACCTTGTCCTGCTCTCATCTTTCTCAGTAAATTGTCTCCCCCTATTTTCCTCTTCATTCACAGCATCTGTGCCCTACTGTTTCCATCTCTAGAGATCTTTCTGTCTCATCCATGGTCTTTTAGTTTCCAGGTTTCTCTGGTTACTACATGTTACATTCAATATTTTGAGCTAGGATCCACAAATAAGAGAGAAAATATGGTATTTCACTTTCTGGATCTAGGTTACTCCACTCAGTATATTTTCTCATTCTACCATTTATCTGCAAATTTCATGATTTAATTATTCTTTATAGCTGAATAGTGTTCCATAGTGTATATGTACTACATTTTCCTTATCCATTCTACAGTTGAAGGGCATTTAGGTTGTTTCTAAATCCTAGATATTGTGAATAGAGCAAGTAATTGTGAGGAGGATGTTGCATCTGTTGGGCATATATCAACAAGTGATTGGGTAGAATTATTTTTAGCTTTTGGAGGTTTCTCCACATTGATTTCTAGAATAGCTTTACCAGCTTGCAATGCCACCAACAGTGAATAAGTTTCCTTTTTTTTCCCCTGCATCCTTGTTTGCATGTGTTTTTGGTTGTTTTCTAAGCAATTCTGACTTGGGTATGATGAAATTTCAAGGTGTTTAATTTTCATTTTTCTAATTGTTAAGACTTATGACTTTTGGTTGTTTGAAAGAAAATGGCCCCTCAAAGGGAGTTGCACTATTAGGAGATGTAGCTTTATTGGAGGAGATGAGGCCTTCTTAAAGGAAGTGTGTCACTGTGGGGGTGGGCTTGAGGTCCATATATGCTCAAGCCCCACCCAGTGTCTCAGACCACTTCCTGTTGCAATCAAGATGTACAACACTCAGCTATTTCTCCAGCATCATGTCTGCTTACTAGCTACCATGTTCTGCCATGATGATAATGAACTAAACCTCTGAAACTGTAAGCCACCTCAATTAAATGTTTTGTTTTGGAGGAGTTGCTGTGGTCATGATGTCTCTTCGCAGCAATAGGAACCCTAACTAAGATACCACTCTTTAAAATATTTCTTAGGCTCCAAACAGCCAGCTCATGCACTAAGGACAGGTCCCAGTCCCACAGCCTGGATGCCTCCCAAACAGTTCAAGCTATTCAATTGTCTCACTTATCCAGAGGGCCTGATCCAGTAGGGGGCTCCACAGCCTTTGGTTCATAATTCATGTGCTTCCATTCGTTTGGCTATTTGTCCCTGTGCCTCTTCAATCTTGGTCTCAACAATTCACACTCTAACAGTCCCTGCTCTTTCTCGACAATTGGACTCCTGGAGCTCCACCTGGGGCCTGGCTGAGGATCTCTGCATCCACTTCCATCAGCTGGATGAGAGTTCCAGCACAACCATTAGGGTGTTTGGCCATCTGATCACCAGACTAAGTCAGATCAGGCTTTCTCTTGACCATTGCCAGCAGTCTACAAAGGATGTGTCATTGTGGATTTCTGGGAACCTCTTGGGCTTACACAAGGACACTTTGCTCAGCCTAGAAAGAGGGGACTGGACCTGCCTGTACTGAATCCATCAGGTTTAAATGAATCCCCAGGGGAGTCTTGGCCCTGAAGGAGATGGGAATGGAGGGGAGGGGATGGGGAGAAGGTGGGGGTGAGGTCGGGACGGGGGAGGACAGGGGAACCCATGGCTGATTTGTAAAATATATATTTCTTATGCTTTTAAATTTCTTCCATTGAGAACCTGAAGATCCAAGGCCATTTTTTAAATGGTCCATTTGATTAGACTCTTTATTTAGTTCTTTTTATATTGTGGATATTAATCCTTTGTTAGATCTATAACTGGCAAAGATTTAATATTGAAAGTATTAAATATAAATACTGAGGATGGTGAAAACTTTTCTAATGCTGATTATATGTTTCTCAAACTTTAACTGCCAGTGAACAATCTGCTACATTCATTATTTTATAAATCTGCATAGACATATAAATTTATCATGAAGATGATTGCAGTCATGAAAATAGGAAAACTTTACCTCATTAATGTAAGTCATTAGCCAAATAATTAGCATTTTATGAACCGGATGGAGTATGATATGTAGCTATATTTGTCTTGGCATTTAATTGATGTACTGTTTAATAAAATTGACTATAACACTGCGTTTGTATTGCCATTGTCTTAGGGTTTCTATTGCTGCAATGAAACATCATGACATTGGAGAGGAAAGTGTTTATTTGGCTTACACTTCCACAATGCTGTTCATCACTGAAGAAAGTCAGGAGAGGAATCAAAACTGGGCAGAATCCTGGAGGCAGAAGCTGATGCAGAGGCTGATGGAGGATTGCTGCTTACTGGTTTGAATCTTCAGCTTGCTCAGCCTGCTTTCAGATAGAACCGAGGACCACTAGCCCAGGGATGGCACCACCCACAATGGGCTGGGCCCTCCCCCTTTGATTACTAATTGACAAAATGCCTTACAGCTGGGTTTTGTGAAGGCATTTCATTGACTGAGGCTCTTTCCTCTCCGATGACTCTAGCCTGTGTCAAACTGACACACAAAGCCAGCTAGTACAGCTATATAACTAAAATAATATGTAAATGAAGAAATAAAACCCAAATATTAATAGTGGTTATCTATGGTTGTTAGAATAATTATGGTTTAATAATGATATTTTATTTGACTTATCTGTATTTCTTATTTTTTTACAATAAAATGTAGATAGGAGAATATACTTTATATTGGAAATAATATGAATGATTTTAAATATATTTAGCATACACATAGTTCTAATTGACATTTTGGGTAGTTTAGCCATTTGGTATGTGTTCCCATATATGTAAAATGGGAATAACAGGACAAGTTGAACAAACACCCCTAATACAAAATTTCCTATTTTTCCTAATAGCAGCACAACATTACTCTGAGATCTAATGATCTATTAAAACAAGTTTTCTGTCAGCATTTTTGTAATGAAACAACAAACATAAACAACCCATTTTTCATCTTTTATGTTTTTATTCATGGGAATTTCAAACAATGTATTTTGAACACATCCATTCCCCTCCATGCTCTTTACTTTGCCTCCTTCCTCAAATTCATGCTTGTATCTGACCGAACAGTGGAATCTCGTCTTTGTTGGCTGAACTAATCCTGGGTACAGGGCCTTCCCTGGATTGCGATCAATAAACCAGGTGTTACTCTGTTGAGAAAACTGACTCTCCACAGCAATCAAATATCAATAGCTTTTTAAGCTAGCAGAGGGATCTGATTCTCACCTTCCCTCCTCCATGTTGTTATGAAGACCTTGTGTACACCGTTGCAATTGCTCTCAGTTCATATATGCAGTTGTCTTGTTGTATCCAGGAAATAATTTCCTTGTCATCACCTACCCACTTCTAGCTCTTACAGTCTTCCCAGCTACTCTTCCCTTCCTAAGTTCCCTAAACCTTGAGAGGAGGTGTGTAATAATATAGGCATCCCCTTTAGGGCTGAACATTCTGCATTCTTTCATTCTTGGAACATTGTCAAAATGTGAGTCTCATTTGTTAACTGTTGTCTACTGCAAGAAAAACCTCTCATGAAGGCTGAATGATACAGTTATCTGTGACAACTTCTTTTTTTATGTACACTTTGCCTTTCATTTTTAAAGATTTGTTTATTTTGTTTGAAGGAGTGCTTTGCCTGTGTGCATATGTGTTTATCACATGTATGCAGTAACCACAGAGGCCAGAAAAGGGTGCTGGATCCAATGAGGTACTTATAGAATGAGCTGCCATGGTGTGGTGAGAACCAAACTAGGGTCCTCTGCAAGTGCAGAAACTTCTCTTAACTACAGTGTCATTTCTCAAGCCTTGACCTCTCACATTGGTTAATTTTGGTGAGTAACTCAGAACTATTTATCATGCCTCTAATTTCAAATTGGTTAATTTTGGTGAGTAACTCAGAACTATTTATCATGCCTCTAATTTCAAATTGGTTAATTTTGGTGAGTAACTCAGAACTATTTATCATGCACATTGATAACTCTAGAAAAGATTTTTGCTTCCTAACTTAGATTTAAGGAAAAGCAAAGCATACATCCATGATTTATTTCTAAATGCCTAAAGGAACGTTTTCTTCAAGACTAACAGAAATGAAAGTTTTCTTGCAAAGTCAAATTATGTTCAACAAGAAAATACATGACTTTTCTTTGCTAAACCTGAATGCTTTTGCTTTATTTTAACTACCAAATGGCTGGCACATGACAGATAAAGGCATTTTGTAAGTACCTGACAGATAGTTGTTATTCCCAGGATAGAGCAACCCTTCTCTCTTATAAATACAAATCATTCATTTGCAGCATCTATCAATGCTTGGAACTACTGTAATTTTTTTCCCAAAAGACACAAGTGAAATTTGGAATAAAATATTTCTGTTAAATAAATTATCACTTACAGATCCATAATGTAAACATAGGTAAAGCCAGACTTTCAAAAGTGTGTCTTACTCAAAATTATAGAATTAACTGAATTATAAATCAAAGCATTTGGTTTTCATGGGTCTTTTGACATTCTCTTTGAGTACTGACACACGTTAGGGACTATACTTTTCTTTTAGCGATAGTTTATGTTAGAGTCCCAGTCTTTGAATGGTCAGAATATGCCCCAATGCTCCAGTCATTTGAGTAACTGGGAAGACAGTTTACCTCACTTGATCAATTAGCTTCTTTTTCTTATTTAAGGAAATTCTATTATTTTAGTCTTCAGTTTTGATATAAGAGGCAAAAATATTAAAATGAAACAGGGAAGAAATTCAAGTAAAACTTAGAAAATTTGGAATTCTATATTTCTCTTTTATGCTATGATTTATTATTTGAAAACTATACTATGTTTGTTTACAGTAAATGAAAGCATCATTTCTTCTCATGTATCTCAAAAGTTTTCAGGAGGGCATATTGTTTTCAGGATTGTGGCCTATGGCTGTGTCTCCTGAAATCTTTCCCTCTCTTTCCTTTTCTGAGATTTCAAATAACTGAAGATGATGCTTAATTAGATTTTAAGAAATCTATGGTTGGTATGTAAAATGAGTAGAAAATTTCTTAATAGCCGGGCGGTGGTGGCACACGCCTTTAACCCCAGCACTCGGGAGGCAGAGCCAGGTGGATCTCTGTGAGTTCGAGGCCAGCCTGGGCTACCAAGTGAGTTCCAGGAAAGGCACAAAGCTACACAGAGAAACCCTGCCTCAAAAAAAAAAACAAAAAAACAAACAAAAAAAAACAAAAAAACCAAAAAACAAAAATAAAACAAAAAAAATTCTTAATAATAAAAATAAATAAAAATAAAAAAGCAATCTGAACTCTATTGATATGTATATTGAATACATACTAACCAAAATAAAAGTACTACAGAGAGTTAAATGAAAAGCTCAAATTACTGAATCACTATAAAATGAGGAAGTCAGAATCCTCTAACATTATTTTTACTGAAACTTTGTTGTACCTAAGTATAACCACCACATAGCTAGAATACTGGGAAATGTGGGAAAGGGAATTAGATCTTAGAGCTTTATTATTAAGCCCTGAAGAACATTTGGATTAGCAAAATACTTGATTTTCAGAGAAAAAAAAAAGTGAGCAATGGAAACACAGTACGTTCAAATTTTACCAAGTTATTCTTCATGCCATACAATAAAAATTAAAGAGGAGAACAAAAACAACTTTTGATTTGAAGAAAGTTAATGGTGTTTCATTAAGTAACTGTAAATAGTAACAGCATAAGCTGATGGGAAGCTGCTTTCACAGTCCATAAATGCTTAATGTTTATTACCAATAAAAGTCAAAGGAGCATTTAGTAAAGCAGTTTACCAAACAAACATTAAATACTTTAATGCATTAGCTTCAGTGGACAGAATCAGGCCATTTAATTAGCAATGAGTAATCTGTTAAGCTTTGATTCTTCACAAATGATCTTTAGCTTAATATAGGAGATAATCTTTGAAAGCTAGTGAGGAGGACAAAGGCTAGTTTGAGGACAACACACTTATCCTCATAAAAGGAAGGGCTAAGGATATATAAACAAATTTGGAGTAACTGAGTCTCAAAGAAATTGCATTGTATGGTAGAAACAAAGCCATATTATTTAACTAAGATTTTTTTTTAATTTATTCATCTGTAAAAATGAGTCCTATTTCACTGAATTGCTGTGAAGTCTGATAGCACATCCACTGTTTTTTCCATAATGACTAGACATAAATAATTTTACTTTGCATTACTTCACTCTTCTCTTTTATTACTTTTTAAGATGCTTGCTTTTCCTATACTTATTTGACATTTAATGGGAAAATATGGGTTAAGCTATTATGTTCATTTAAGACTAAAAAAATAAATAAAATAACTGATTATCTTTGTTGATATCTATTGCAAATGTGCAGAAGAAATGGTATTATTTAATAACTGTAATAAGATCTCATAATTTCCAGTGCACATAGAAAAATAATATATTAGATATCACTAGGAATGTGAACTCAGACCAAGTCCATTCAAAAGGCAGCCTAACACCTAGATCTGGCATAGTGGGGCTTGGTTACATTGGCAAATTCCATCATCCATAGCCAGCAGTAAGCAACACTCCCCTAGGTTGATGTGGGAGTAAGGATTTGCAGGATGGCTGAAGTACAGTCTTGGAAAAGTGTTTGCTTTGCTTCCTCTGGGTTTTAGCCCAGCTATATGTGCTGGAGGACACACAGTTGAGCCTTTGTGGCTGAGACTCTGTATCCCAGGGCTTGGAGGGCCTCTAATAAGAGCTTCCTTTTAGTGGTCTACATTCCTTCTTAGTGGTTCGAGCTATGAAAAAGCCATGTACACATTAGACCAGGGTGCTCTGTGGATATTTTTTCTAAACTCTAACAGATGGGGACTCAGGACCCTATCAAATGATGCTGTCAAGTCCCTGAACCATTTCTCTTGGTCTATTTTCATTATTTCTTCTCTTGTTTGTTTCTCCAAGGGCAGTGATCACTGTATGGGAGAGTTCCTCTCCCTATCTGACTTCTGTTGAATCTTGATTTTGTAATGTTTCTGAGAAATTTCCAGAAGTTGGAAACTATCTGTGTTTTCAACTTACTCTAGTTTCTTGAGCTTTCTCCTTATACATGGGGGCTGGTGTTAATCTGAAAGATTTGAGGAGAAAGACCACCAACTCAAATCATCATGGCCAAATGAGTTAAAGCAAACAAGTAATTAAAGCAAGCTTTTTTATTAGTGTATATGGGCTGCCTCCCCCTAAAGAAGGATCAAGAGATCAGCACTGGATGTGAAGAAGACAAGGCTTTCATAGCTCAGGGGTAGGGGCTTTCTAAATGGGGGGATTTGACAGGCAAAATAAGCAGGGTTACAGAAGCAGAACACAAGGTGGTCATAACAAGGTAGTCATAACAACCTTTGGAAACAAAGGTAGGATTGCAAGATTGTCATTATAACTTTTGAAACAAAGACGTGGTTTCCATTTCCTAGAAGAGGAGTTCAGAAACATTTGTAGTTAAGATTACAGCTGGGGCATAGCCCAATCATTGAGAAGCAGAGATTTAATCATAAACAGGAATGAGCCTAGTTTGTTTTTACTTTAAGCCTAAAATGGAGGCAGGCTGGGTCTTCACCATATACGTGATAAAGGCAATATTAGTGAATCTCTGGTTTGGGGGGAGCATCTGTGACCATGAGATTGAATACCTGCTTTGTCACATAGTCTTTACAGAAACCTAGCAGGTCCTTGATTGACTTGCATTACCTTAAGTCAGCATGTAAGTCTCTTGGCTGCTGCTTTTAATTCACCCAACAATATTTGGGGAAAAAAAATTTCAGCAGGCTGATAAGGGCCTATAGCTTCTCTGAGAATAGAAAGTCCTGGGTCTTCCAATTATATAATCATAGAGAAAGAGACATAAACCCGGAACAGGGAAGGAGTTAAAGTCCACTTTTCACCCACTGAGACTGGGGAACTACAGCATCACCAACTGCTTAGAGCAGGCAGGAGGAGCACATGTCTTTGGAAATAGAGAACATACAGAAGTTTTGGGTTTCTCTGGGTAACCTGGTTTGGCCAAAAAAAGTCAGGTCTCAAACAAGAGGACACAGATCTTAAGCCAAGGTGTGTGTCTGGGTATGCATGTTGGGAGCTTGCACCAGAGAAAGCCATTGGCTATTACAAGGAAACTGGTGCTACAGCTAGGGCTTGGGAGCACTGGTATACCCATAGTAACAACAGAACCAGTTATCACAGTTGCTACTGAAAGTGGGGGCACCACAGCATGTTCAAGCCTCTGAGCCTACAGGAAATTGTCCACAGCCTCTGGAGGAGCTGTGGTTGCAGAACTGAAGGAAATACACAGAGGGAGACATGGTCATACAGAGAGACACATAGTAAAGACAACGAATACCGGTGGCCGGCACACAGACTCTACAGACTCTCACAGGAATCTGGGGGAAACAAGCTCTAGGGTCATGTCCCCTTGTGTCCTAACAAGATGGCACCTCTTACAGACCAAACTTATTTCTAGAGCTGTTCAGACCAGATGATTTTCATTTTACCTTTTTTTTCTCTTTTGTTTGGGTATTAGGTGTCTCTGGAGTTCTTGGCAGTGATCAGTCAGAGAGGGTTTTCTTAGAGTACTAGAACATCTCGGGCCTATGTTCATAAGTGTCCTCTCCAGCCAGCACACTCTTCCCCACTCCTGAGGATCCTGAGGCCCCTAAGTATCTGGGTGCAGTCTCTGGAATCTCAATGGGACCTCAAAATGTTCTGGGGAGCCCACCAGAGATGACCACTCTCTGGTATACAGCCAATTCAAAGTCCTTATTCCAGCTGGCTGGGACCACATTCAAGTATTCCAAGACCTAGGTATGACACCAGGTGTCCATAACATGGGTTTTTTTAAGGCAGAAACTATTACCTGATATCTCACTTGGCAGCCACAAGGGACCTTTTAAAAGTAAGCAGTTTGACGCAAGCAGATTTAACAGACACTATGATGAGCAGCATACTATAAAACTTACATTTCTCCTTAAATTCTTAACTTCTAATTTTAGAATCCATCAGTAGATCTTTTTTATTATTCATTTAAATTTTTTCATTTTACATACCAACCATAGTTCCCCCTCCCTCCCCTTCTCCCATCTCCTCAACTACAATCCTATAACCTACCCCCCCATCCACTCCTCATAGGGGATAAGGCCGAAGATGAAGCAGGACCAAGCCCCTCTCCTCTGCATCAATGCTGAGCAAGTCATCCCACCATAGGGAATAGGTTCTAAAAAGCCAGTTCATGTACCCACTATAAGTACTGGTTTCACTGCTAGGGGCCCCACAAACAGACTAAGTCACATAACTGTCATCAACATTCAGAGGGGCTAGTTTGGTCCCATTCAGGTTCCAAACTGTCAACCCAGAGTCCGTTAACTTCCATTAGCTTGGGTCAGTCGTCTCTGTGTATTGCCTCATCATGATCTTGACCTTCCTTGCTCCTATATTCCTTCCTTCTTCTCTTCTTGAACCTCAGGAGCTTGGCCCTGTGCTTGGCTATTGGTGAAATTATTAAGGCCACTCCAAGTAGATAAAAGGGAGGTTTATTTTGTGGGATAACTTAAAAATGAAGGGATAGGTTGTAGGGTCTGGCAAAGGAATGGCACAGTCTGGCCGTGTTCTCTGGAGAACTCTGCTCGGTCTACCTCCAGTGTCCAGGGTCCCAGAACCAAGAGAGAACTCTCCTCTCTATTCTGGGTCTTCAGCTTCCTCCCTCAGCCCCACCTTGTGGGCATGACCATTACCTTACCGAAGCCTCAATAGGGGTTGGAACTTCCAGGCCAATGCTGGAATGGCTACCCACTACACTTGGCTGTGGATCTCTGTATCTGATACAATTAGTTACTGGATGAAGGCACTATGATGACAGTTAGGTTATTCACTGATCTGATTACCAGGGTAGGCCAGGTCAGGCATCCTTATAGGTGTAAGGGTCTTATTAAATAAGAAACACAGAGCCAAATACAGAGTTAAAAGCCCAAGATGTCAGAGCAGTAGCTTTAAACTGCCTTCTTACCCTTCCTGCCACTGCTGTCCTTCCCTAAGCAAGAGACCGACTTCCTGTGTATCTGTCTTTTTATTGACTTTGTGTTCTGCCTTCTCATTGATTGTAAATCCAACCACATGACCTCCTTGTCACTACCTGTCTATACAAACATCCAGGTCTTCTATGGTTGGTATTGAGATTAAAGGCGTGTGTCTCCATCCTGACTGTATCCTTGAACACACAGAGATCTGATCTGTCTGTCATGTGATCTGGATTAAAGGTGTATACTACCACCACCCGGCTTCTGCTATGGCTTGCTATTAGCTCTGACTCCCAGGCAACTTTATTTATTAACATACAAATAAAATCACATTTCAGTACAAATAAAGTATCACCATACACCCTCTCCACTATTGCTAGTAGTCTGAGCTGGGGTCATCCTTGTGGATTCCTGGGGATTTCTTAGTACCCCTTACCCCATAATGTCTCCCTTTATCAAGACATCTCTTTCATTGTTCTCCCACTCTGTCTCTCTCACACCTCAACCATCCCATTCCTGCATGTTCTCACACACACACCCTATCCCCTGCCCTCTATTGTCCCTTGTCCCCAATTTACTCATGGAGGTTACTTCCCCTTCCCAAGGTGATCAGTCCATCCCTCTTAGGGTACTCTTTTTTACTTAGCTTTTCTGTTGTTTTGAATTGTAGCCTGATTATCCTTTGCTTTGTGTCTAATATCCACTTTTTTGTCTAATATCCATTATGAGTGAGTATATACCATATTTGTCTTTCTGGGCCTCAGTTAGCTCACTCAGGGTGATTTTTTCTAGTTCTATCCATTTGCCTACAAATTTCATAATGTCATTGTTTTTTGACCACTGAGTAATACTCCATTGTCTATATGTACTACATTTTCTTTATCCATTCTTTGGTTGAGGGGCATCTAGATCATTTCCAGGTTCTGGTTATTATGACTAATGCTGCTATGAACATAGTTGAGCAAGTGTACTGGTGGTATATGGTTGAGCATCTTTTGGGCATATACCATTAGTAGATCTTTTTTTACAGAGTTTATTACCATGATGATTGCCTGTGATTCTCTACTTTCCATTTTTCTTCACACCTATTGATTTGATATCTATTATGTGAAGAAGCTTTTTATTCTGTATTTAATTATTTATGTACATATTTATCCTTTTGTTAATAATTTATATTAAGATACATTCATAATATTCATACATATTTATTACATTAAAATCAAATATTAAAAATAATACAACAGTTTGCTGGTCCAATTATTCTAGCTTTGCTGTTTTCTCCTCATTGACAACTGTATATTTTGGTATAAACTATATTTTTCCTCTTTTCTTGATACTTTTAATTAGGTAGAAATATAGGCTCATGATGTTAGAAATAGTCTGGGGTTTGAAAGAAAGAGGCTCCATTTGAATTGAATTGCCATGATAAGGTAAAACTTAATTCTTGATTGAGTGATTGCATTGCTCACAGAGTAGAAGGACAGCACACAGGGTACTAAAGTGTACTCATTTTTTTTTTGTGGTGGTAGTGGTGGTGGTGATGGTTGTTTATTATTATTATTATTATTATTATTATTATTATTAATTCTAATTCAGTTAGTGACTGTATCTTTTCCCCCTTGGCTGGAGTCCAACTTCATTGTCTTTCAAGATTGGCTAGTCTTAAAAGACAGGAAACAGAAAAGGGTTTTCCGTTCCAAGGGGAAAGGAGTCAGTGCTCCAAGGGGGAAGGGAGTCGCTGTTTCAGGCTATCAAGTATCTGGAACACAGCATAATTTACACAGAGGTTTTACTAGGTGGGGAATATTAAACAAGATTTATATTTCTTGTCATGAACACAAGTTTTAAAGAGTTTGATGATGGAAAAGACTAATGTCTAATGTTTCTTTCAATATACAGCTGTGAAAATAATTCAGAAAAAGATTTCATACGCCCTTGACTCAATGAATCCCAAAGTGGAACATCTTATTAAGCTACTGAAAAATATTACAAGCAGGATCAATCTATTGATTTTATTCAAACATCACCAGTATTTTTTTTCTCATTTTTGTGATTCTGTGTCTACAAATTTATGCATACTTGATTACATGTAATTGGATCATATGTAAAGGCTCATGTTTTCAGAATTAGGAGTTAGGTCAATGCAATTTCCTTATTATTGCTATTATATAAGCTCTCTTCTCTAAACATCCTGTTTATAACAGGTCAACCACTGGTCTGTTGATCTTTGTATAACTTTTACCATCTCAAGTATGTTACACAAATAAAGGCAAACATTTTCTAACCCTTGAAGATTTATTTATTTTACTAAGTAAGGATAATTTCCTGAATACATCCAAGTCATTGCTTGTATCAATTGTTGATCTATTTTATTCCTGAGTAATATTATCTGGGGTATTAGGTTCTTAGTAAGTGCATTTCAGTAAATATGATTAAGTTGAACTTCCCATTCTTTGTATTATTGTGGCATAATATCGAATCCCATATATTTCCTATATTTCTCTATAAGTTTATAATTCCAGGTGGTTCTTTTGTGAGCCTGAATTCTCATAGGTCTCACTTCACATTCTTCCCTTTTGAAACATACTGGTATTTTGAAAATAATGATCATTCTAGAAACAGAGGTAGATGGTAAGGGAGAGTTCAATCTGGAGGAGAGGCACCTGATCTCTCATTGCCTTTACTTCAGTGGAAGTCATCAGTTTCCTCAGGCATTGCTGGGGTAGTTCCCCCAAGGGCTTTGGTGAGATTGCTTCTACTGAGAGGTAGAGATCAAGAGGCCTTTCCATTAATAAGAGAAAGTTCTTTGGCCCGGTCCAAAAGTCTCATAATAATGTGGGGGCCCTATTTCATATAATTTTTTCTCACTTGTGCCCCTTCTAAATAAAGAAAGCAATTGCCATCTTTGTAATCACTATTCTAACTTGAAGTAGAAACACTATCAGGCTGCCTATTTGTTACTACTGGTCATCACCCTTTGGCACTATTTGGAGGTGATGAAAACTTCAGGAGACAATAGTCAGAAGAAAGAACTTGACATTGAAAGGAAAACTGGGATATAGCTCCTTGTCTTTCTCTTGCCTCCTAGATACCTGGAGATGAATGGCCTTCCTGTGTCACATGTTTCCACCATTGTGTTCTGCCTCACTGTAGGCCCCAAACCAACCAGAACCACTTACTATAGGATACACCCTCTGAAACCTTTTAAGTTGATTTTTTCAGGTATTTATTTTGTCATAATGATGAAAGGCTTACTAACTTGCATTCTAACATAGCCTGTTACAAAATGAGAATACATTTTGTTTATCAGCAACTGGCCACATAAATAATGGTCATCTCCAGGGTATACATAGAAGCTTAAACAGTAGGGCTTGAGCTTTGAATTTGAATCTCTTTACTGATTGATTCTCTTATCTTTCTTCAATTAAGTGATATTATGAACATCCAACCATTACTATTACATTAATTATTTTGAAAACAATTTGATGTTTTCTATTAGCATAGAAGTTGCACATGAATCTATTGATATTTTAGTTATTAACTCCAGCACTATGGTCCTGCAGTCAGTACCTCACCAGTCACTCAGGCTGAGGCCTGGAGGGACTTCAGGTCCCCCTGCCATGGCTCTGCCATGGCCACAATAAGTAGGTTTAAACTAAATCTCTATCATTCTATTTACCAACAACTTAGATTTCATATGTGGGTATGTAAACATCACAGAAGCACAGAAGCAACCAGATGACCTTGCTTTTCGGCTAGAAACTCAGAAAGAGATATCTCTCCACTTGTCCCAAAATCAAAATGAAAGTGCAAAAACCCCAAGGAATTGCCCTATCTTTCCTGTGTGTCTTCTCTTTCTAAATTGCTGGCTTCTCTAATGGCTAAATCTTAGTAGCTTGTCACGGGATCTGCCCCCTGACCCAAGGTAATCTTTATTTACCAGTCTCAGAGTGTCACAGTGTGATTAAATACCCTGCAACATTAATTTTTAAAATTTGTCATATACAGTCTTTTAGGTTTTTGATGTCTATACATAGCTTATTAGGAACTTATGTTTGTGATATTTTGCATATCTATATTGCTAGATCATGCCATGCATGGTGCTCTCTTTACTTCTATAGATGAAATTAACATTTAAATTTAGTAAAATTAAACTGTCAATTACAGAAACCTCAAAATCCTTAAAATTATTTTTAATTATTTTATTATTAAATCTATATTTCTTCAGAGAGACAAAACATAAGGTATATGTGCTTATTGCCTGTGTATTTGTGAGTATTGGTGTGTGTTTGTGCGTGTTCTTCTATGTATGTACATGTGCATGCATGTACATAGCATTGTAGAAACTAGCTCATGTCATGATTACAAGATGTGTAACACTGCCTTCATTTAGGTGTACATGCTCATTGCCCCTTGAATTCTCAGAAGCTATGATTATGAATAGTAGATCTACACAAATTGAGATAATTAATATTCCTACATGAGGTGGAGGGTAAACTTTTAAGAATCCACTCATCCCTAAGGATATATAGACAGTTTTAAGTTGTTGGAAGTGACTCATAAGGCCACCCCTTCCTGTAAATGGAGGAAGAGCCTTTTGTCCTGACTGCCCGGTCACAAATAAACACACAAAAGCATATATTAATTGCAGAATATTTGGCTAATGGCCCAGCATTATTACTAACTAGCTCTTACATTTAAATTAGCCCATTTCTATTAATCTTTGTATTGTCACATGGCCATGGCTTTACTGGTTCTCTGGCATCTTGCTTTCTGGGTGGCTGGTTCATGTCTCTCAGTCCTCAGTTTTATTGTTCTGCCTATTCTTATCCTGCCTTACCATAAGCCAAAACAGCTTTACTATCAACCAATGAGAGAAATACATATTCACAGTGTACAGAAGGATCATCCCATAGCACCCTCCCCCACAAAGGTAACAGTTAGTGGTTCTGTTAAGAGCAGGGCTTATAATGCCCAGTATTCTCCCTAAGGAATAAGAAGTTAACAGTTGTTTGAAGAGAAAGGCATTTTGTTTATTGGTATAGCCACTTAAACCTTTTCCATGACCCTGCAAACAATCCCTTATCTATACTTCTGAATATAACCCTAATTAAACTCATTGGGCCACCAATCTAGACTTGAGTAAAATAATTTCTTTCGTTTTCTTGGTGCCCTATCTAGAGTAAATAGACATTCTGTTCATATCTTCTCAAGTCCGCCTAACACTTTGATATTGAATGTGAGGGTATGAAAGAAGCAATGATGAGCTTTTGAGGAACACTTGCATTCTGTCTACAACTGAAGCAAAGGTATCTGAGAGTGGAGCATCTGAAGGGGTAATCTGATATGATCATTGTTTTCCCATGGGATAAGAATAGCATACATTCTTGCTGCAGTGTTAGTAGCATCATTATTATTAGGAATAAAACTAAATGCAAACAAAGTTTCTCCATCTTAAGGTAAAGTGTTGGTGAGGACATTTCCATCATTATAACTATGTCTATGTGATACAGAGAATTAAGTCCCTGTGGTAATAGAGTCCACCATGTAAATATGGATATACTTCTAAAATGCATGAGAGATTAGTGAATAGATTATAATCCTTAAATGTGGTACATATGAAATGAACTTTAAGTAAGGATGACAATCTTTCTGTAGACCAGTGGTTCTTAAACTTCTTAATTCTGTAACACTTTAATATAGTTCCTCACGTTGTGGTGACCCCAACCATTTTCATTACTGCTTCATTTTAATTTTCTTCTGTTATAAATTATAATGTAAATATCTGATATGCAGAATATCTGGTAAGTGACTCCTATAAAAAGATCATTTGATCCCCCAAAGTGTCATGACCCACAGGTTGAGAACCAATGCTGTAGACAGTAAGACTTGGAACTTACACCAAACAGTCTGCCTAAAAACATTGCCCAAATAATTATAGAACTACAATGAGAAAAAGATGTGTAATGTTTTCTGTGATGGCCTTGAGTTGACAGGAAATGTGATGAAAAAAAAAAGATGGAGGTGTTAACTTTCCCTTTCTTACAGGTTAGGTTAACATGAAAGAAAGATGATACAAATTATATCTTTGTTTAATAGACTTTCCTTGTATACAAAACATGGAGTCTATGGGAAGAATTGCAT
This sequence comes from Onychomys torridus, assembly GCF_903995425.1. Lineage (NCBI taxonomy): Eukaryota > Metazoa > Chordata > Mammalia > Rodentia > Cricetidae > Onychomys > Onychomys torridus. The sequence goes on along the minus strand of NC_050466.1, from coordinate 27,180,431 downwards.
AGGGAGGAGGGAGATGGATGTAGAAGTCATAGAGGATAGCCCTTAGGTCTAACCTTTATTAAAGTGGAAGAGAAAATTCACGATACAGTGTGAGGATGTTGGGTTTAATAATGTCTCAATATAAGCACATAATTATCAAATATGATATCCTTGAAATGTTTAATTGGGAAAAATTTTTTAAAGATGTGAATGAGCCTCTGACAGACTAGCTTTCAAGTTTGTGGGACATGGATTCATATGTGATTAATCTGAAGACGAGAAACTGCTTAAAACAAAGGCTGATATGAAAGAAAATAGCATCCAATTGACTAAACCATAGCAACCACTGGAGACACTTGATTATCACAGGCTCATGTATGCATGAATAATTGAGTTAACAGAGAGAGGAAGAACATTGCTAAATAAGAGATGGAGTATCTAATGGAAACCTGTGAACTGTGGCCCAATACCTGTGAAGTCCCCATGGGACTAGACTAGGCCCTCTGGACATGCCAAACAGTTGTTTAGCTTGAACTTTGTAAGGGGGCTCCCAGGCAGGGGCATTGTGATCTGTCCTTGGTGCATGAGCAGGCTTTATGGAGCCCGGTGCATGAGTGGGCTTTATGGAGCTCAGTGCCTAAGGTTTGACATTTTGCACAGCCTTGGTGCAGGGGAGAGGGGCTTGGACTGGCCTCAACTGAATGTATCAGGCTCTGCTCACTCCCCATGGAAGACCCTGACTTGGAGGAGGTGCAAGTCGGGGAGTGGGGTCGGGGAAAAGAGGGAGGAAGGGGGAAATCTGTGGTTGGTATGTAAAATGAATAGGAAATTTCTTAATAACAAAAAAAAGAGATGGAGTGTTAGATGACCTATTTATTAGGATGGCTAAGATTGTACTCATGGTGGGGGGTTAAGAAAGAAGTTTCCCTCACCTTAGGCCTATGACTTACTAGCCTTGTGTTTTGAGCATGTCTTCAGTAGCAGGTATAAATTCTCCTGTGGAGCAGGCCTCAAATCCAATTAAAAAAATAAAAGTAACTGGTTACTACCATAAACAGTCTTGCCACCATCAGAGCAGGAGGAGCCTCTCACCTGGTGAGTAAGCATTGTAGTGTTCAGGATCCAGAACTAGGTAATAGTATGAACATCTCTTTCACCCTACCAGCCTACATAGCACCTTCTAGCATTTAGAAAGCTAAGCATCAAGGAGAGAGTTTCATGGTCAGTTCAAGGTCAACTTATACGCTGTAGCCAAAGTGTATGGTGTCTTCAACACTAGGGTCTTAACATCTAGCTATGATAAGTAACGACAATAGCAAGAACTTGTGTGGTTTGGGGTGACTCTTCAGGCCTCCTTGACCAATACTGAGGAAAGTAACACATGCCTCACAGTGAGATTTGTATACATGATTTCCAGAGGCAACTGTTCACCTATGCAGGATCCCTTACCTCATGTTCCCCTTTTAAAATTTATATAGGCTAAGCGTGGTGGTGAATTTCTTTAGTCTCAGTACTGAGGAGGCAAAGGCAAGTGAGTTTCTGAGTTTGAGGCCCGTCTGGTCTACATAACAAACTCCAGGACAGCCAAAGATGAATAGTGAGAATGATCCTATTGTAACAACAACAAATATAAATTGCATATTTAATTGCATTATAACTAAGTTATGTTTTCTAAGACTTCATCCATCCCGAGTTTTGACTCTCCCGCACCCACCTTTCCTTCACTACCCTGCCCACATCCCTTTTTAAACATTGGTTCTGTGTCCTGTTCCAAAGTCTTTCATATCACATTTGTTCTATTATACCAGCTTATTGTTTATTACTTGGTTTGCAAGATTGTAGGAGCCAATATAGCTTCCTCATGCACACTTCATTTGCCATGACTGTTTTGCATACTGATTTCTGATTGGATTTAAAGCCTCCTTCACAGAAGGGAATTCAAATATAGGGCTGTAAGTCTAATCATTGGACCTATGGAGGATTCAACTGTTGTTCTTTTGATGAATGGATATAATATACCAGTGTGAACATTCATATTTATGGTATAGTTTATTGCTTCTGTCACCTTTAGTCAGTAATGCTTATTTTTGCAATAGATTATAGTTACTACAGACAATAAGGTATTTAGTGAATAGTTAACTTTTGAATGATTAACTTTAAATGGGAGACCTGTTTAGCTCCCCTGAAAGCATGGGAATATCATGGAAGGGTAGGTAGGAAAAAATGTAAAAACTGGAGGAAGAGATAGTGTTTTGAAATACTGTCATCTGCATATGGCCTTCTGTATCTTGAATTCTCAGTCACTTGATCAACCGCAAAAGACTTGTACAAGTTCATACTCATGAATTCTCCATTATGAAAGAGTTTCTGAGGCCCTACACTTCTTACAAATTCTTGTAAACAAGAATTAGTAGAGTGTTCTGGAATTTATGTAAAGGTGTTCCATTTGTTTCACCTTGCCTGCCTAAGGTACCCAATAGGTCTAATAAAAAGATGAATGGCCAATATCCAGGCAGGAGAATGAAAAGTGGGACGGGCAGGTAGAGAGAATAAGTAGGAGTAGGAATCTAGGCTTGACATGGAGGAAGCAGGAAAATAGGACATACAGAGGGAACAAAAGCTGAAAATCCCCAAAGCAAAATGCAGATGAAAAGAAACATATTATATTAAGTTCTAAGAGCTAGCTAGAAACAAGCATAAGATAAGGCCAAGAATTCATAACTAACAAGAAGTTTCCACATTATGGTATGGGGGCTAGCAGTCTGAGAATAGCTGCTATAGTAGATTTGACGGGACTAGACGGTAGGGTATAATGAGGCCACACCATTCTCCTTCCTAAGGATTTGTAGCCAGTTAATGTTACTGAACTATGTGAGCTGCTCACCTCACCAATGAGTCATGAGTAGTTAATGACTGCTAAGGTGCCTCATAAGGCCCTTCAGTTCACTGAGGTTCTACAGGCAGGTAACAGTTGCTGGAGGAGGAGTTTGTGAGGTCCCACCCCTCCTGAGTATATACACAGCTAATACTTCTGACGGAGATACTCTTCAGTGATTTAGCCATATATAAGATGCTCATGCTTCTGTAGATAATTTCTCATGTATCTGATTATAAGTAAGTTTAATTAGACTTACTGTTTCATGGAGGTATACTTTGGGGAAATAATTTCTTTGGTCTATATAAGGCAGTCAAAAAAGAATTCCTTATTCATGGGAAAGTCAGCCTTATGTTTTATTTAAGTCTTCAACTGATTGATTACATGGAACTCAAATTAAGCACAGTGATGTGTTTTATTCAGTTTACTAATGAAAAAGTTAATCTCATCCTGAAACATTCTGGCAGATATTCAGAATATTAGGTTGAATTTGTGGGACACTATGACTGAGTCAAATTCATATATTACAGAATGATTAGTCATCTGTTGAAAGATATTTGTAGTTCTTACCATTTGAAGAAAAACACAAGGAAACATTTGCATATTTTTAAATGAACTTAAATTTTCATTTTCACTGGGACATAAAATTCAGTTTCAGAATGAAATTGTATATTTTATCTTGTAAAAATCTGGAAAAGTATCTTTCAGTCCCTGCATCATTTTCTATTTCGAAAAGCAACTTATAGGCCATCTATCTTTTGTTTCCTCCTCAGCATTGGTTCTGTCTTTATTCTGGTAATTATAATGATAATGTACTTACATGAGTATTTAAGCAAAGTTTTATTTACTGTCTAGTGGCAGCTAAAAATGTTGAACATCTTTTTTTCCTTGAAATTTCTAAAAGCATACTTATTGCTTAAGTGTCTCTTAAAATCATCTTTCGGGCTGGAGAGATGGCTTAGAGGTTAAGAGTATTGGCTGTTCTTCCAGAGGTCCTAAATTCAATTCCCAGCAACCACACAGTGGCTCACAACCATCTGTAATGAGATCTGGTTGCCTCCTCTGGCATAAAGGCATACATGCATACAGAGCACTGTATATGTAATAAATAAATACATTTTAAAAAATAATCTTTCTATTTATTTATTTATTTATTTAGGTTTTTCAAGACAGGGTTTCTCTGTGTAGCTTTGTACCTTTCCTGGAACTCACTTTGGAGACCAGGCTGGCCTCAAACTCACAGAGATTTGCCTGCCACTGCCTCCCAAGCACTGGGATTAAAGGCATGCGCCACCACTGCCTGGCGATCTTTCTTTTTTCTTATTAGGTGTTTTGCTGTTTAGAATTATCTATGTCCTATATATTTTAATGAATATGTGATTTCAAATAAGTTCTCTCAGTATTTGACTTGTATTTCATTTTTATAAATTGGGTATGCGTTCATTCAGAAAGCAAAGGTTTTCATCTTGATAAAATCCAAATTGCAATAAGATCCATTTCACAAATCATTGTTTTGGTATCATGTCTAAGAACCCTTCATCCAACTCTGTATCTAGACTATTTTCTCATATTTTAGTCAGCATGCATACTTTAATGTTTTATGATTAAGTCCTTGATCTGTTTTTATTTAATTTTGTATTCAATGTGAAGGCTTAAGTTTAATATTATTATTAATTTTATTATGGATGTCCCATACCATTTAGTGAAAAGGTGATTCTTTCACCATTTAGTTTTTGGTTTTCCAGCTAGTCATTGGATAATCCCAGCACTCGAGATAGCAAGCCCATCTCAAAACACAAAACCAGACATTTTAAAAAAGAGTATGCATAGACTTAATATAAAAACTTAAATGTTTTATCCAGACATGGTGGTGGATGCCTATAAACCTAAGAGGTTGAGATAAGAGGATCAGCAGTGCAATGGTGTCCCTGGATTATTACCAAGCTTGAGACCAGCCTATCATGCATGATGTCATCATGCATGAGACAATATCTCAAAAGAACAACAAATTATTTTTTCATTGTCATAAAAAGGTTGCACATATATTGTAGATATATTTCTGGCTTTCTATCATTATTATCAATGTGTTTATCCTCAATACTGTCATGCTTATTATAATACCATATTGTCTTGATTACTACAGCTATCAACTAATCCTTAATAAACAATAAAATTTATTATTATTCATCAAGATTATTTTATCTATTATAAGTTCTGTGCATTTCCATATATACATTAGAACAGGTATTTTTCTCATCGATAAATTTTGTTAAATAGTATTGTCATTAAATCCATATATCAGCTTTGAAAGAATTCATGTATTCTGATTCATTAATATGATATGCCTGTCATATTTTTTAGTATTCTTTGATTCATTGTTATTTTGGAATAAAGATTTTCACGTAACAGTATCTATGTTTTTATGGAAAAAATGTGTTTTTTGGATGGTATTTAGTATTTAATTTCTGTTTCTTCATATTTATTTTTAGAATACAAAATTGTAAATTCAGTGATGATGGCATGTACCTGTAAACCCAGAACTCAGGAGATTGAGGAAACAGAATCACTGTAAGTTGAAGACCAGGATAGGCTACATATTGAGTTCAGTACTAACCTGCAATACATAGTAAAAATCTTAAAAAAAAAAAACAGCAAATTAACATCAAAGAAAGAATATAAAATTGCTATTGTTATGTTTGTTAGTATTGTATCCTGTAACTTTAATGAAACACTATTAATTCTAAGAGTTGTTAATTTACTTGGGATTTTCTTAGTAGATAATCATGACATGTAAATAAGAACTGTTTAATTTCTTCTTTTCTGCTATGAGTGATCATTATTTCTTTGTTTTATTTCTATGAGTAGAATTTCTAACTCTACTTTGCACAAGAGTGTCAAAAGTGAACACCCAACTTTGTTTCTGTGAAAGCATTTAGTCTGTTTTAGTTACTACTCTCTTGCTGTGAAAAGACACCATGAACAAGGCAAACCTTGTAAAAAAAAAAACATTTAATTGGAGACTTGCTTACAGATTCAGAGAGTTGAATCATCATCATCATGGTGGGAAGCTTGACAGTAGGCAAGTAGACTTGTTGCTAAGGAAGAGACTGAGAGCTCACATCCTGATCCCCAGACAACAACACAATCCCTCCAACAAGGACATACCTCCTACAATAAGGTCAAACTTCCTAATCCTTTCCAAAGAGTTCCACTAACTGGGGACCAAGCAAGTCTTGTGGTGCCATTATTTTGCTGTTGTTTGGTGGTTTTTTGAGATGGGGTTTCTCTGTGTAACAGCAAGGCTTTCCTGGAACTCACTTTGTAGACCAGGTTGACTTTGAACTCACAGAGTTCTGCCTGCCTCTGCCTCCCAAGTGCTAGGATTAAAGGCATGCTACACCATGGCCAAGCTAAGTGCCATTCTTATTCAAACCACCACATTCTACTTCCTGTGCCCCATAGGCCTATAGCCTATAGCAAAAGGCATTCAGTCTCATTTCAAAGGTTCTCCTACTCTTTGCATCAAATGTATCTTCTGAAACTCAAGGCTTTTGCTTAACTGTAAGTCCCTATAAATCAAAATAAAAAAAATAGATCACATACTCCCAACATTCAATGGCATAGAATATATATTACCATTGCAAAATTTAGGAAAGGGGGCATAAAAAGGAGATACTGGATCAAAGAAAGACTGAAAACCAACTGGGCAAACTCCAAATCCTATTATTTCTATATATGACAGCAAGGAACAGAAACGGTTTTCCCATTCCAGCTTTCCTGACTGTAACATGCTTCTCTTTCTTAGGCTGGTACCACATAATGTCTGCAGCTCTCTTTGGCAGGTATCCCAAAGCTCTGGCATCTCCAACATCTTGGTGTTTCTAATACAATACAGCCTTCAGTTTCAGAGTTTTGTAAAATGACCTCTTTGGGCCTTCATACAAGAACTCCCTTGCCACATGCCTAATCTTGGCAGCTTTCCTTAACCTTGGAGAAAGATTCCATGACCTTTTTCCTGTGTCTTTCTTTAATCTAATTCAGAACCATGTGGCCAAAACTGCCAAGTTCTTCTGCTTACTGAAGTTGGAACCTATACTCTTTAAATTACATTTGCATAAACTTTCCACTGTTGATTGTTTCCTTGGCTGCCTAAGCTTTCCTCTTCTTTGTCTTCATTAGAGGGAAGCTTAGCCTGTTGGAGTCCTGAGGACACCACTTTATTTCATTTACCATCAGGCATTTTAAACCTTTTATTTCCTTGAGCACAGGACTTGGCTCCAACCTTACATTTCTTGGTGCTCTTTTTCTCCTCAAATTGTACATTTTGTATTTCTCTTTGTCCTGCTTGCTGCTTTTTATTGTAGGTCTGCATAAAAATGACCACTAATACTACCCGATACAGTGCATACTAGTCTGCATTGAAATATCTTCTGCCAAAGACATCAATCCAGTTTAGCCTCAGGCAGATTTTTAGGACAAGGGCTAAAAGTAATCACATCCTTGAACTCTAAGACAGCAGATAATATTCCTCTCCTCTGAAACCTGTTAAGTAGGGCCACCACATTCCACACTGCACTCCACGCTATCTTTGATGTTACTAATGGGATGGCCCATGAAATCCTGCTTAAGTGTTCAATTGCATTTCTAGTCCAAAGGCCCAAAGATTTCCATATTCCTCCACAAAGAACACAATCAGGCCTATCACAGAAACACTTCAGTGCCAGTAAAAACATCTGTGAAAATACACTATGACTAAATCAACTCTTATAAAAGGCAGTATTTAATTGGGGGCTTGCTTAGAGTTTTATCAGGTTAGCCTATCATTATCATGACAGGAAGCATGATAACAGGCAGGTAGGCATGGTGCTGTAAAAGTAGCTGAAAGATCACATCCTTATCCCTAGGAAGGAGAGAGAGAGAGAGAGAGAGAGAGAGAGAGAGAGAGAGAGAGAGAGAGAGAGAGAGAGATTGAGAGACTGAGAGAGAGAGAGAGAGATTAGGTCAGGCCTGGCATGGCCTTTAAAACCTCAAAGCCCACTCCCAGTGACATAACTCCTCCAACAAGGCCATACATCCTAATCTGAACAATTCCACTAGCTGAGGACCAAGCATTCAAATGCATGAGTCTATGCAGGATATTCTCATTCAAACTATTACACAGTCCTTCACCATTAAGTAGGATGCTTATTCTAGGTATTTCTGTAGATACTATATTTTTGTATTGGAGAAAGCTGTATTTCAGAAATGCTGAAGCTTTGTGATGATTAAGTGGGTTTAAATTTTGTCAAGTACTTTTTGTGAGTTTTTTTTAAAGATCATTAAATTTTAATTATGTGGCAAATTGATGTATTTTATTATGCCAATTGATTTTCAATGTTAAATATTTGAAATTATACAATTTTGTTGTAGTATATAATTATTTTTTCCATTGCTAGAATCAATTTTATTTATCTAATTTTTTATTAATTTTTTAGTTAGCATATTAGATCAATTTCATTTAGAAATGTTGGCATGCTATTTGCACATCCTCTTTTATCTTTTTTAAAATCTCTAAATGTCTGGTACTATTGGTATCTTAAAGAGAGCTGGGTTTTTCTAAAAGTGTTTGTGTTATAGTAGTGCCTGTTTTTCTTTAAGTATTTGTTATAATGTTCAGGTAAAACCCTATACATCCCCAGACATAATTAATGGGATTTACATAGTTATTAATTCAAACTTACTAATGTTAACAGAGTATCTATAGTATGTTATTCATCTTGGTTGTATTTTGATAGTTTGTAATCTTGGAGTAATTGGCCCATTTGTCTTATTGAATTTGTGAGCATAATGTGGTTTGTTGAAGTCTCTTATTGTCCTTTTAATGCTGTTGCTAGCCTTTGCTTATTGTTCTTTCAATTATAACAGGATTTGTGGTGACACCATGTATTTTATTTCAGATATTGATCCTATATGTCTGCTAGTTTTCCTTTTAAATAATTTCGTTGGGCTTGATGCATAATTTTTTAACGAAGTCATTGCCTTGGTTTATTGTATAATTTTCATAATTTAAGTCTTAGTGACTTTTATTCTTATATTTATTAATTTTATCCACTTTGATGTTAGGTTTATTCACCTTATCTTTCTCATAATATCTAGAGGATGGTCATAAATTACAGTTCTAAATATTTTTCCTCTCACCCTTAGTTTTTGCATTTGCCACATGTGTTTTATGTGTATTCTATATTGAATATGTATATTCCTTTGATATTTACCCTTTACTTCATGAAAAGCTGTGATTTCTAATTATCTGGGGATTTTCTAGTATTTTTCTGTTATTGATTTTACATTTGACTTCATTATGCAGAAAAGGATAATTTGTATGATTTTTCTTTTATTTGTCACTAGGTGAAACATACCTGTAATCTCAGAACTTGTAGAAGAATTTCAAACATTTCAAAGTTACTTTGGATACACAGTGACTTGGAGTCAAGCCTGAGATACATATGACAATGTCTTAAAAATAATAATAAAATTATCCTGTATATGTTGGCATGTCAACTCGTGTCATAATTTGCTGGTCCTGTTCAGGCAATATTGTTATAAATTCATGGGTAAACTTCCTCTGTCAAATAATGAAAACACTATCTTATAGCAGAAAATTATATATATATATATATATATATATATATATATATATATATAATATGCACATGATCCTTGAGTATATAATGGGATTATATCCTGATAACCCATTATTCTTCATGTAAAGTATAAGTACATAAAACATACAGCATCATTACATGGGTAATCATCATTAACAAATATAGTTTAAAGTACCTTCATAAAGTCAAAATTGATTATCATAGACCATCTGTGACAGAGCTCCAAGATAAGCTCTGTCTTGCATAATGTTTTGTGGGAAGTTCAAAACAATATGTCTTCGTTGAGTGAAGAGTTCTAAGGAATTAGCTGCTATGTAATGAATGATATTTCTGTTAATAATATACTATATATGTGTATGTGTATATAGACTATACATAATAAACACTCATATTTAAGTGTATATATATAATGGTATTATAATATTATAACTCAGTTGAAAAAGTCTTAAAAGCTTGTGATTTTTTGGCTGATAGTAAAGTTATAACACAATATGTGTCTGTGGTGGATTTTATGTAAAAAAGCTCTCTGTACTGCAAGTTGCATGGATGTATTGCAACACTTAAGCACAGCTCCTGATTCATGACAATGAAAGACTCCATGTTAACAAGATCTGTTCATTTATATATTGGGATAAATCCACAGAGTCTATTCGATGATCAAAGGAATTTACTTGGGGGTTAACTCACAAGACAGGATAAAGGAATTTCTCCCAGGATCCCAGAAGGGTGAGGCACCATCCAACTTGGTTCTCTGGTGAACACTGCCCTGGTCCATCCCAGAATCTAAAACCATGAGGTATCGAAGGAAAGAGAGAGCATCCTAGGTCTTAAGGGTCCCTGGTGGCCACACCCAGGGAGCATGTACCTCAAGGTCATAGACAGATTTTACTAGGGATGGTGCTTCAGGGCATGGCTCAAACAATCACCCATTTGTAATTTTTTAGTTTATTTTGTTTTTGATTTTTAAATTGTAGAATATCTATTCTTCTGTTCTTCAATTTGTTACATGTTGTCTTAGTTATTGTTGTATTGCTGAAGAGACACTGTGACCAAGGCAACTCTTATAAAAAAGAAAACATTTAATTAGGGGCTTGATTAAAGTTTGAGAGGCTTAGTCTAATATCATCATTGTGGGGAGCATGACAGCCCATAAGCACAGTGCTGAAGAAAATGCTGAAATATACATCTTGATCCACAGGTAGAGAGTAAGAGCCTGGGCCTAGCATGGGTTTTAGAAACCTCAAAGCCCACCCACAGTGACACACTTCCTCTAACAAGGCCACACCCATTCTAGCAAGGCCATACATCCTAATCCTTCTAATTCTTCTCATTCACTGCTTACTAGCCATTCAAATATATCAGTCTATGGGGGTCATTCTTAGTCAAACCACAACACATATAGCCTCAATCATTTCTATTATTGAACTCACCCACTGAGTTTTAAATTCAAGTTGTAGTATTTTGGTTCTAATATTTCCATTAGATTATTTTCTATGCCTATTTATTTTCTTGAAATTTGCTGTCTTTTCATTTGTTTGAAAATAATTTTAATTGCCTTGTTGGATATTTTTCTAATGTTTATTTTAAAGTATTTCTTGAATAATTTAGCCATTTCTGTCTTGTGGATATTCAATGTTATTGTTTTATTCTTTAATGTTGTAATTCCCCTGGTTCTATGTATCATAAGTGATTTAACTGGTTATTGTGAAAAGACAAGAGGACATGAATTTGGGAGGGGAATATGCTGGGGAGAAATTTGAGAGATGATATAGGGCAGAAATGGTGGGCATGATCATAATTCATTGTATACATGAATAAAATATCTAAAGAATATTTTTAAGTCCACAAACCTAGAACTATACTTTATTAGTACAGTTCTGAAAAGTCCTTTCCCTCAGCTTAAATGCTTAGCCAGGGTTTCTAAGTGAATACTTGGCCAACAAAATACTATTGTTCCCTGCATTCTGAAGAATTATTTACCCTTCTAAGAAACACAAAAAAGGATTATGTGACACTGGCAGAGGGACCAGGCTTAAGCAATTTCCTGGTCTGAGAAGTACTATTAAATCTGTGAGAAAAAAAAATTTAAGTCATTTTTAGATATTAGAACATACAAACTACTCTAACATATAGATTTTGACAAAAACCCACCTAGTTCTGTAAGCAAGTTTTGTTCCCATGGAGTGAAAAATTTCTTCCTTAACCCAGAAGCACTTAAATGTAGGGGAATTTTTGTCATCTCAGGCTACACCAACAGACATACAACAAAACTAGATAGCCGAAGAGCTCCCAATAACTACAGTTGTTATGACAATTAAATTCCCATTAAAGGGCCAGCAAGATGACTCAGCATTTAAAAGTGAATCCTGATAACCTAAGTTCAGTTCCCATGACCTACATGGTGGAAGAAAAAAACATACTCTCAGTTGCCCTTTGGCAATATTGGAATATTGATTGCTTAAAGCACCTGAGAATTCTGGTGTCTTTGTAAGAAAATAGAAGCCCTGCACAGGCAGAGATGACAATTTTTCCCAGGCAGGCTCCTTGTTCTAGCCGATTCCCTCCTGACGAAACACCAGTGCCACCTATTTGGCTTATGTACAAGCCACTGGAAAGTGCACTCTTACACTCCCAGAAAGAAAAGCAGTTCTTCTGACCTCTTATCACCTATTGACTAGGGATTGATTCCTTCTGTTTGTGCTGGGATTTTAGTTGTCTGAAACACCTATTCAGTCACAGGAAGCAGTGATCCACCTGACTAAGCTGCAGTCTTGCTATGGTGGGTATCAGAAGTATCTTGGGTCAGGATTTCTAAGATATACGGATGTTATATTTTTCTTCACCCCTTTGAGCTTTCCCTATCTAACTTTTTATTTCTACATTTCATGGTTGCGATTTTTTTTTCACACTAATTGTAGTTTTATTTAGTATGAGTAGAAAGACATGTATATGCTGTTTCCACATCAAAAGACTCTCCTATAATTTTAATAGGCTACAGTTTTTAGTAGTTCCTTGCTTTCTGAAAAAGACTAGGTATTTATGTATCATCTTCTGTTTTCCCTGACCCTGGCCTAGATCAACCACTACTTTTCCTAGAAGCCCTGACCTCTATTAAAGAATGTTGCCTAGAGACAAAAATCTATATACTAAACAAGCATATTGTTCTGGACACATAATTACATCTGAGTTCTCTCAGTGGATGAAACGAGAAAAAATATAGGTGCGCACATATATATGTACATACATATATATGCTCACATATATGAAAATATAATAATGATATAAATAAAATTATATTATATTCCTGGTCCTATCTACCTGCATATAAGTATATATTGGTATATGTGTGTGTATATGTATGTATGTGTTTTTACAGCCATAATCCTTATTCTAATCTATATTATATTTCATCTTTATATCTTTCCTTTTCTACTTATAAAAACAATGGGAAACAGTAAAAACATCATTTGTTTTCTTTCCTTTTTTTTTTTAAGACAGGGTTTCTCTGTGTAACTTTGTGCCTTTCCTGGAACTCACTCTGTAGGCCAGGGTGATTTAAATCTCACAGAGATCTATAGTGATATTTTATTTGTATTGAAATGTGATTTTATTTATATGTTAATAAAGTTGCCTTGAGGTCAGAGCAGAAAGTGGGCCGTAGTGCTGCATGCCTTTAATCCCAGCACTTGGGAGGCAGAGCTAGGTAGATCTCTGTGTGTTCAAGGACACAGCCAGCATGGCAGACACACGCCTTTAATCTCAATAGCAACCATAGAAGACCTGGAGGTCTGTACAAACAGGCAGTGATGAGGAGGTCATGTGGCTGGGTTTACAACCAATGAGAAAACCGAACAGAAAATCTATAAAAAAGATAGGACACACAGAGGTAGCTCTCAGGCAGAGAGGAAGAACAGCAGAAGCAGTGAAGGGCAAGGTTTTCCGCTCTTGCTCTGACCTCGTGGTTTATAACTCTGCAATTGATTCTGTGTTTCTTATTTAATAAGACAGTTACATCTACAGAGATCCACCTGTCTCCGCCTCCCGAGTGCTGGGATTAAAGGTGTGTGCCACCACCGCCCGGTCATCATTTGTTTTCTATACAAATTCCTTCAATGTAATTTTCTTTCTTATAATAAGTTAATTTACCAGGATTCAAATTCCATTTTAACCATGTCCTACAAGCCTGATTGGTTCTAATTACTGTATATGTTTATCATACGAAATGTATGAACAACATTTATGTGATGCTAAGATTCAGATGTAAAAATAGTATCATTCCCTCCTCATTCTGATATCTTTAATTCCTTCTTCCTCTTCTTCTTCCACTTCCTTTATACTGTTGCCAATTTATTGTTTTAGTATATCTTTTAAATTTATCTTTTGCTCAAGGAAAAAAAGATACTCATCTATTTATATAGTTTCTCTTTGAGTATATACTTTGAGTTTCAATTTTCACTTAATGCTGTTTTATTAATAGAAATTTTGAAAGCTTTCATGAAACAAGTTAATAAAAAATTGCAATGAATATTTTTTCGTGTGGTATGGACATTACTCTGTGAGGTAGTGAACATGAGAGAGAACAAACTATGAGATTTTATAGCTTTATAAACATGTAGTTTGGGTTGTTAGTTCAGAGACTTCCATTTTATGGCAGTTATGATCATAATAATCATGTGGCTAATGTTCTGTGAGTCAATTACCACACTGTTGTGAACATTAACAATCATGTAGCTGATCAGAGGAGCAGTGGGACAAGTGGACCATATTCATATTTCAGTGAGTTACAGCCTACTGCAATTTCTACAAAAACCATGTTGACACTAAATTGCCACAATTTCAAGACTATTACAGTGCCTTGAAGATGGTAGGAGGCCCTAAAGAGAATTTATAGAATAAATTAAGATATACATCCTGTTAGTAATTACTGTAGTTCAAAAATATTGTTTCTCCACTTTTAGAAGAAAACCATTCTTTTCACCTACAGTTATATGTATGTTGCAATGTGCATAATATCTCTAAATTTCACTGGCTATTTATTTTATTACACAATGAAATTTGCTGTACTATGTCATGAGATTAATGTTGTAGACATGGAAGATATTCTTTTACCTTAATTTATTTATCATTTAACTGACATTCTGCTCATTTTCAGTAATTCATCGAAAGAACCGTTGTCATTTATTTCTTTCCACTAAAATTGATATTTAAAAGAAAATAATGTATCTGAGAATCCTGGGATAGAAGGGTTTTCCTAACAAACATTGTCATAAATTTCTTTAATACTGAAACATGAATATATTATGTACAGAATCTATGCATGCTGCATTACAATTAAATAAATTTGAATATACTTTCAGATAAGTATGCTTCATCTTAGAAGGAAACACTTATAATAAGCTTACATTGAACCAGCATAGTTTCTTACATTTTACGCCATTTTTTCCATAACTACCAGGTGTTTGTGTATATAAATATGTTGAATTACTTTAAAATGATAATTATGATTTTATCCTAAATTATAGAGTGTAAGGTGGCAGAACATGCCACCTCCAGATATTCCACTTGGTATGAAGATTGTTTTGAGCTAAAGACACTTGAAAAACAGCAGATGCAAGGTCACTCTCATCTCCCCTTTGATTCCTGAAAACAGGAGATAAAAAGTCCCATATGAAAGATGTTCTCTCTGTGCCAGCAGAAATGAAACATTTTTCAACAGGGCTTCCTAGCCGAGAGAATTCTAGACAAACAGGCCCTGTTAAAATGAGTCTTTTCTTCTTCCCACATAATTTAACTTCACACAATTTCTTCTCCTTATTCAACTTAATATAAAAAACAGTTGAGTTTTGCCATTTCTTTAGGCCTTCATTTCCTTATGATGGTTATTACTTCAAGTAAAACTGACATTGAATTAATATGTTTTTCTCCTGTTAACTTATATTACATCAATGTACTGCCCAGGTCTACACCAGGGAGTTTCAGAGGGTGAACATAAAGTTTTGCCTTCTTTATAACATTTATAAAGTTTCATGAAAGATGGTTCTATCTTACAGTCCAGAAGCAAAAGTGGTCCCAAATGATCCATGGTTAAACACAGGTGTAAATTAGAATGTACTACTAGTAACAAAGCATCACATAAATGATTGTCTCCTATTACTATGGATGTAGAGTTGTATTTATATTTCTTTATAACACTGAGAGCATCTAGCACAATGTTGGATGCACAGCAGATACTCATTATGTTCTTATTGATTATATGATAAATCTATATTGGGTTACTTATGAAGTTGTTGTAAGGAAGCTGGAAATAGATAAAAGCACTTTGTTGAACATGTAAGTGCAACTCAATAAAAGGTATCATCACAGTAATAATACTCCTGATTTAATATTCCAGAAAGGAAAAAAGGCATTGTTTAGCTTTTCTTTTCATGTAATTTGATACCTTAATGTTCTTTTTTATTGTAGGCCATTGGCAATTTGAAAGAAACAATGTCTCACATGACAAAATTTGGAGCTACCACCATAATGGTTCCATTAGTGATCTTAAGAGACCTCTTCTGTTTGATTTACCCATAAGTCATTGTTACCATGGCATACATTATCTTTGAAAAGGTAATATTATAAAATGGTTTTGTGATGTTTTAATGGAATCTTATGACTCCACTTCAGGGAAATTCACTTAACTTCATATGTTACTATGGTTCATTATTCATTGAGATATGTAACTTCTTAGCCATTCTGGAGTCTAAAGACCTGTGGAAACCATGACAATTGAAAGGTTGATTCACTATTCTAGTCATAAATAAATATATATGATTTAAAGTGCAAATCAATATCCATATTTGAAAATAAATAGTTAGGCATTGGAGAAAAAAACATGCTGAGGTAAGAAAGTTAGTCTTCTTAATCTAAGATTTAAAAATAGATGCTGCATTATGCTAAAATTTGAACTGAATTACACAAGAGTAAAATCTAAGCACTCACTTTGGGTTGCTTATTTTTTATGATGTTAAGTATGTTAATATAGTTGACTTTTCCAATTCTATCTGGTGGGAATCTGAGAATTTTTCTGGAATATGAGGTCAATAATGTTCATTAATAACAATAAAAATGTTAGTTATATTGATAAATGATAGTTTAATTTATATATGTGTAAATTTTTGTTATTTACCTATCATAATGCCTAAACTAAGAGTAAATCACTGTTTGGATAAAGTAATATTATAAAAGAGAGAATGTGACTAGTGCTTTTTATTTGTTGTGTGATTTGAAGTCATTTATTATACAAATCTAAAAGAAACACATATGTTTGGATTTTTGTGTTTCTTGCTAAATACAAAATGCAAAATCATAGTATTTGTTTTAAAGATAAACCATAGGAATAAGCAAGATGTATAATAAAGTTCGGAAAATAAAAGCAGATCAGTGCATGTAACAATGATTAAAGAGAAGAAACCATGAGTTAAAAAAAAAGGAAAGAGGACAGGGATGAGTTAGAGCAGTGTTTCTCAACTTGTGGGTCACATCCCCTTGGATGTCGAAAGTGGTCACTTATCAGATATCCTGTATATCAGATATTTACATTACAATTCATAACAGTAACAAAATTAAAGTTATGAAGTAATAACAAGAATAAATTTATTATAGTGGTCACCACAATATGAAGAAATGTATTAAATGGTCTCAGTATTAGAAAGGTTAAGGACCACTGGGTTAGAGGAAAGAAATGGAAGGGGGAAATGACACAATTATATTTTAATTTCAAAAATTTATAAAAATTGAAATTAGTGGTTACAATAGAGGATCTTTAATGTGTCTTTTGTTGTTTGAAATTCTTGTACATGAATATAGTCCATTTTGATTAAATCCATCCTACTTTCTCTTTGTTCTGCTTCCTCTGCTATGTCTGCCACAATTCTTTCCTCCCAATTTTATGTGTGAAATTAGTACTAAGGTCTGTATGTGAATGGTAAGGCCATCTATAGAGCATGAGTAGCCTCTAAGGAGCCACAACTTTGAAGAAAATCAACTCTGCATCCTCCAACACCCATCTGTTGCCAATAGTTCTTCAGCTAGTGATTAGATTTCATTGGCTACTGCTCTATTAACATATGGATTTTTAGCTGACTTTTGTCTTGTGCAGACTTTGTGTATGTAGTCATAACTGCTGTGGGTTTATGTATGCAATTGGACTGTCTAGAAAATACTGGTTTGCTACAGTTATCATACATACACTATCTCCTCCTCTTATAATCTTTCTGTATTTTCTTCTATGATAACATGAGCTTTGGTAGGAAGGGGAATATTATGGCTATTCCATTTATATATGGACATTCCTATATCTCTATTCACTGCATATTGACTATTTGTGGATCTTATTATTAATTGCCATCTATGCTAAAATAAGCTTAGCTGATGAGGGTTGAGAGATACATCTAATCTATGAATATGACAATTAGAAGTTAGGGAACTTTTTATTACTACATTCATCTATCAGGATAGTAGTATTGGGTTCTTGCCTTAAGTCTATTATCTAGTTAGCGATGGTACTGGGACCCAATTCTAGGTATATTCATTACATCTTTTTGAGTGGGCCTTAAAGCCAAAAGAAGTGTCTGGTCACTCTCATTACCTTTGTGACATTGTTTTACCAGTGGGTATATGTTGCTAGGCCAGCTTGCAGGTTCACAGATAGTAAGACAGTTGATGAGATTTCTCTCCCAGTGTCATAGCTAGCACCTTCCAGCATTGTGAAAGCTAGGCAGTAGGGACAAAGCTTCCAGGTCAGTAGTAGCTTCATTTCTTGATGTCTCATGACACAAGTATGTGCCATCTTCAGAAGAGGATCTTACTATCAAGTTCTAGAGGCTAACCAAGAACAGTGGTACTGTCATGTGTGGTAGTTTGCACGAAAAATGCTTCCCATAGTATTGGGGATTTAAATATTTGGTCTCCAGTTAGTGGTTCTCTTTGGGGGAGGTTTAGGAACTTTGGCCTTGCTAGACAAATAATTTCACAAAGGCAAAATTAGAAAGTTGGAAATGTCACTCTACTTCCAGCTTGTTTTTCTGCTCCATGCTTGTGGTAAAGATCCTCCTACTTGCCATTGTAACCACTGCTTGCTACAATATATCCCCATTATTATAGACTCTCCCCCATGGAGCCTCAAGCCAAAATAAACTCTTCTATAAATTTCTTCTGGTCATAGTATTTAATCACAGAAACAGGAAAGTAACTAACAGAGAAGTTGGCATCACAGAATTTGCTTTTTCTGTGAAGAACCTGCCTGTGCTGTTTATTTGCAGATATGTAGATGGTTTGTAACTAGAAAAGTTGTTCAATGCTGTAAGCAGAGCTTAGTGGACCATTATAGTAGTAGCCTGGAAGATTATAGTGCTGAGATTAATGCAGCATGCACAGGCCTGGCTCAAAAGGTTTAGAGGAAAGCAAGGATTTTCAACAGCAAGTAGGGCAGAGGCCATTTGTGTGGTCTTTAAGCCAATAATCTGGATGTCTTCTCCCATATCCTAAGAAATAGTCTGAAGCTAAATTAAAAAGAAATGGAGTAAGTTCTTTAGCAGAGAAAATTTTGTGATAGCATAATATTTAATCTGTGGCATGTTTGCTATTAATGTCTCTTATGCACATCAACAACCATAAAAAGCAAGTGGGTCAGTAAGTATACAAAATATACAGATAAAAGACAAAAAAGGCACCAGGAAACTTAATGTTGGAGCCAAGAATTAGGTGCAATGAGATAAGAAATTAGTGCTCTTATAGAGGGAATTTCTCATGTGCCAGAATAAAGGGAAAGGAAATCTCAGTGAAAGAAGCATGCAGCTAAGCTTCCCAGTTGTGAAAAAGGAACCTAAGGTGTGTTCTCTTCCTTGAAAACAACTGATTAAAAATGGTACTGATGGGTTGGGGATTTAGCTCAGTGGTAGAGCGCTTGCCTAGCAAGCACAAGGCCTTGGGCTCGATCCTCAGCTCTGAAAAAAAATGTCGATCTTAAGCTGGTAGGTTAGGTTGGCAGTGTTGCATAAAGCTGTAAAAGTAAAACCTCATTTTTTTTGTTTAGTTTCTTGAGTTCTTTATATATTTTGGAGATCAGCCTTTTTTCAGATGTGGGGCTGGTGAAGATGTTTTCCCATTCTATAAGTTGCCATTTTGTCCTATTAATGGTATCCTTTGCATTGCAGAAACTTTTCAGTTTCTTGAGGTCTCAGTTATTAAGTGTTGATCTTAATATCTGCACTATTGGTGTCCTGTTCAGGGAGTTGTCTCCTGTGCCAATGCTTTCAACACTACATCCAACTTTTTCTTCTATCACGTTCAGTGTATCTGCATTTATATAGAGGCCTTTTTTCCACTTGGCCTTTAGTTTTGTGCATGGTGATAGATATGGATATATTTGCATTCTTCTACATTCCAATATCCACTTACACCAGCACCATTTATTGAAGGTGCTTTCTTTTCTCCATGGTAGAATTTTGGCTTCTTTTTCAAAAATCAGGTGTCTATAGGGGTGTGGATTTAAGTCTTCAATTCAATTCCATTGATCTACTTGTCTGTTTTTAGGCCAATACCATGTAGTTTTTATTGCTATATCTCTGTAGTAGAGCTTGAAATTAGGGATGGTGGTACCTCTAGAGGTTCTTTTATTATACAGCATTGTTTTAGCTATCCTGGGACTTCTAACATCAGGAACAGGAGCTATCTCTGACTCTTTTACTGACTCTCTTGGGAACCTATTTTTCATACTGGATCACGTTGCCCAGCCTTAATACATGGGGAGGTGCTTAGTCTTACTGCAACTTGATATGTCATGTTTTGGGCATATCCATTGGAGGCCTGGCCTTTCCTGAACAGAAACAGAGAAGGAGTGGATTGGGGATGGGAACAGGGGTGGGGGAGGGGTGAACTGGGAGGAGAAGAGGGAGGGGAAACTGCAGCTGGGATGTAAAATAAAATAAGTAAATAGATAGATAGATAGATAGATAGATAGATAGATAGATAGATAGATAGGGAAAGCAGGGTTACATTACAACCCCAAGATGATAGAGATGCCAGAGTGGTGGGATATCTGCCAAAGAAAGCTGCACAACATGAGTGGAACCAGCCTGAGAGACAGATATGTGGTAGGCTGCAAAGTTGGAGGTGAAGATTTGTCTAAGTCCTTTGACACCTCACATGAAGCTACAAGACTGGGTGTTTGGTCTACTGCATTTCCATGTTGTTTTTATCCACTATTTTTTCACTATTCTTCCACTCTGATTTTTCAAAATTATAGTGTATATTCTATGCAATGATATACTGACAGAATGTAATTTACTTTTTGATTTTACATGGGTAACAAATAATTGATAGCATTGAGTCTTAGAGGAGACTTA
This sequence comes from Onychomys torridus, assembly GCF_903995425.1. Taxonomy (NCBI): domain Eukaryota; kingdom Metazoa; phylum Chordata; class Mammalia; order Rodentia; family Cricetidae; genus Onychomys; species Onychomys torridus. Next base: position 27,159,549 of record NC_050466.1, on the reverse strand, counting down.
TGACTTGTCAAGAATGTTGAAAGAATGAAAGACTGTGGGGAGTTTTAAAATTGTGTAAACTGAATTTATCATTATAATATTTTCACAAATCTATGGGAATCAGAGAGTGGAATGTAGTGGTTTGAATTAGATATTCCCAATAGCCTAGGTTGTAGGTGGAGTTTTCCTGTCCTGAAGCACTCTCAAATAATCATTCAGAGGCTGAATATTAATTACAAATGCTTGGTCAATACTTCAGGCTTATTGCTAACTAGCTTTTACATTTTAAGTTAACCCATATTCTTACTTATGCTCTACCACATGGAAATACCTTTATTAGCATGGCCCATTAATTTTCTGCTCCCTCTGCATTTGGCTGGTGACTCCTGACTTCACCCTTCTTCCTCCCAGCAGTCTCTTAATTTGGCTAACCTTATTCTGTTCAGCTATTGGCTAGTTCCTTTGAGATTCTTTTTCCCTGACTTCCTGATCCATCAGCACAGCTCCTATGGAACTTGCCTTTGCTGTGCTACCAGACTTACTGGGCTACTATGAGATTCCCCTTTGTCTGGCCACCAGGAATGCTTGGCTCCACTAAGTCTTCCCTTTGCAGGTTCTTCAGCTGAATCCTCTCCTCCTTATTCCATGGCCCAACCCCCAACCCCAGCTCATTTGTGATTCCTGTGTCCTATATTACCAGCTGGACCTGCTCCTTCTTGTTTTATAGCCACATCTAGTTCATCTGAGAATTCCATTCCCTGTGCCTTCAACTAGGTTTTCTGCTCTTCCCTACTCTGTAGAACTGACAGGCTCCCTTGAGAGACCCTTTCTCCAAGTCACTAAGTAGATATGCCCCTTCCTTTTTAATAGTACTGCTTGACAGCTCTTACATGTGCTCTAATGCACCACCAGCTAATTGCATTCCTTCTACATGCCACAGGGACACCTAGCTCTTTTCGGGCTCTCCTTCTCCATATCATCAGGCCCAATGGGCTCCTCCTCATCAGTCTCACCTTGATGTTCCAGTTTCCTCACTTCACACTCAGCTTCTCAAGATTTCCTATCCCCAATCATTGTTTGACCAGAGCTTATGCAAGATAGATCTAGACTTGAAGAGCCATACCAGAAAGCAGTAAAGGAAATGACTTGCTGACCCTTAGACAGTGTTTATTTGTATAGTTAATCATAGCCTATGAGAAGACTAGAGAGAGAATCTACAACTCTGAATACAAGTTCTATTAAAAACAACAACAACAACAACAAAAAAAAAAAACCAATGTTCTTCCCCTCTTACAACTTCATCCATTTCTGGCCATTGCATAAACTGACACTGTAAGTAGAAGGTGATTTTAATAAAAGGAAATACAAAGCTAACAAACTACTTCAGATATGCAGGGCCTAGGTTAGGGGCAAACGTAGTGTGTATACACACACACACACACACACACACACACACACACACACACACTGCCTCAGAAAAAGCAATACACAGAAATGAAATCCAAGGTGAATGACCTCTGGAAGGTCTTCCACAAAAAAGAATTCAAAAGAATGATGATTATAACTGAAAGAGGAAAGACATGACTGCTCCTAGATATGGTGGAGGAGGTTTATTGTAGATAAAACGGAGAGCATAGCCCAAAGGCTTATCTGGGAGAATATAGTGTTAAGTGTGACCCTGAGCTGGGCCATGTGAAGAGAGGGTGAAGGGAAGAGGGGGCAGCCAGGAGAGTAAAGGGCTGTGTAGCACGAAACTTAAAAGTTCTTATTAACAAAAACAAACCTGGTGCCAGGTATTGAAGTGAATTCTGGAAGATCAGAGAAGCAGAACAAGCCACAGCCACCTCACCTTTCCAATTCCTCAGCTGATTCTGTTTCCTCAGACTGGAAGCCTTGGCGTCCTCATCTACATGGATCTCAGATGAACTGTTGCTCAAAAGCCTAAAAGCTTAATGAAGAAATAGTTCCTCGTCCTCATGCCTTAAATACTGTTCTGCCTCCTGCCATTACTTCCTGAGATTAAAGGCATGAGTCATAATAGTTGGCTGTTTCCAGTGTGGCCTTGAACTCATAGAGATCCAGGCAGATCTCTGCCTCTGGAATGCTAGGATTAAAGGATTGTGCTACCACTGCCTAACCTCTATGTTGTGGCTGTTCTATTCTCTGAACCCAGATAAGTTTATTAGAGTGCACAATGTTTTGAGGAACAAAATACCACCAAAGGGCTGGGTAACAAAATGGCTGTATTATATAGGGAAAGGCAAACTGGTAGAATAGCAGCTCAGAACCTGGGCTGGAGAAGTTTAGGGGAGGGGAAGGGATAGGCCAGCTAGAAGAACCCTGTAATAAGTAGAGACTGAGGGATGCTGGGAGAACCTGGAGGCTAGGTCCACTTAGATATGTTAAATTGACAGCTCAGCCATTAGTCTAGGGTTTGAGAACTAATAATAACTATGTTGAAGCAACACAAGAAGACCAGATAGATAGATAGATAGATAGATAGATAGATAGATAGATAGATAGATACAGACAGACAGACAGACAGACAGACAGACAGACTGATAAGAGATTCTAAATGAAAGAGGAAGTAGAAATACAAATACCATATAAAAAGTACAAAATTGCTCAATAAAAACAAAACTGAAAACTTCTGGAATTGGAAATCTCAATAAGATAAATAAAAAATCTCAGTGGAAAGCCTCATGAACAGAAATATTATGTGAAAAACAGAGTCGTTTCTGAAAGACAAGCTAGAGAAATTACATTATACAGTAAAGACAAGTGAGAAATTGATAAACAAAAGAATAGAACATGAGAGAGTTTGGGCATAGATAATATTTTCAGTGAACTTATAGAAGAAAATTTCTCAGCTCTAGTGAAAGAGATGACAAGCTAGGCACACAAGCCTCCAAAACATCAAATACACAAGACTAGAAAATAAACTTAACAAGACATATAATAGCTAGAAAAATAAAAATATAGTCCTCATCTATGAACTAGGAGCTGTGTCCAATTGATAACCACTCACATATGAAAAATTAATATTCTACAATGGAGTCTCACTGAGGATGCAGACAACTCTTAAGGGCCATAAGTAGAAGCCTAACACATTCAATGTCATCTGTAGGGATTTAGAAGTTCTTTGCCTCCTAGTGCTTTGCCAGTGTTTATTTTGTTTTAACCTTGCAGATTATTTTTGTATATATTATGGCTTCTGATTTTGTGTTTTTATGGGATTCCTATGTATGTGTCTATGCATCTATATACTTTTTGTGCCTTTTTCTTGGTTCTTTTTCTTCTGTTTGCTCGGCCCCCAGATTTCAATTATCTTTTCTTTACATGCCTGTTGATTTTCTAATGAGAGACAGAAAAGATGTGAATACAGATGGGAGAGAGGTATGGAGGAATAAAGAGTACTTGGGGAAGGAATAACTGTAACCAGAATGTATAAATGGAAAATAGAAAATGCACACACACACACACACACACACACACACACACACACACACACACACACAAACGAATGGGTATTTAAAGCTGTGAGGTAGAAATGTCCAAGGCAGGCCCACTAAAATATCATCTGATTATTGTGATTATTCACCAGAAAATTTTCAAGCAAGAAGAGCATGAAAAGAAATATTCCAAATTTTGAAAGGCTACAACTGTCAAACCAGACCACTCACTGTACTCAACAAAACTATCCATTAAAGCTGAAGGAGATATGAAGTTTTCCATGATTAAAACAAAAACAGTGTAATTTGTGACCACTAATAGCTACAGGAGATACTAAGAAAAACTCAGTTTGAGACATATAAACAGATATAAATGGTCATAGGGGATAAATAAGCAACTGTCAAAAGAGGTCTAAGAAAAGACCATAAAATCAACAAAATGAGAAAAAATAACAAATTTCAATAATAACTCTCAATATTAATGTATCAAATTCCACAATGAAAAGATACAGACAATGCTGGGTTTGGAGTATCACACATTAAATCCCAGTATATGAGATGTATAGGCAGGTAGATTTCTTCAAATTTCAAGCCAGTCATGGTTACATAGTGAGATCTTGTCTCAAAATAACTAATCACCCACAATGATTGATATCACATTATGGTAAAGAATATTCAAAAAATAGAACTGTAGCTGGAGTTTTCTCCAGTCCCACTCGGGCCTTTCAGACCCAAATAAACCTTCAGAGACTTATATTATTTATAAACTGTATGGCCATGGCAGGCTTCTTGATATCTAGTTCTTATATTTTAAATTAACCCATTTCTATTAATCTATAAGTTGCCATGTGACTTGTGTCTTACTGGTACTTTTACATCTTGCTTCCTTTGTGTCTGGCTGGCAACTCCTGACTCAGACTTCCTTTTCTCAGCATTCCCTTTTCTGCTTGTCCTGCCTATACTTCCCACCTGGCTACTGGCCAATCAGCATTTTATTTATTAACCAATCAGAGCAACACATTCACAGCATACAGAGTGTTATCCACAGCATGGAACTGAGAAACAAGAGGCATAATTAGAAGACAGAAAGTCACTTCATACTCATTAAAGAAAAATTCAACAAAAATGACAATTATAAACTTATACACAAACAACTTCATAATTGACCTACTAGTAATGTAAAACACCAGATTAACATCAACTCAACACAGTAATTTTTGGTTTCTCTTTACCCAGTCTCACCTGAATCAGTGGAAGAGTAAGTAGGCACAGGGAAAGACTTTCTGATCAATATAGGAATTAAGACCAACAATTGACAGACTGTAAAACTAAAAAGATTCTGTACAACAAAAGATACCTTCTTTTGAGTGAAGAGGCTGTCTACTGAATGGGGGGAGTCTCTAAGATATCTTGAACACTAAAAGAAATGTTTTAAATGTACTATTTCTGAAATTAGTTTGTTGTGTTCCATCTGCTGCAGTCTCACCTCTCCAAACACTGAAGTTTTCTTATATATGCATTTACCTTCTAACAAGACCCTATTTAAGTGCTATATTGCTGAAACAGTGCTTCAATTCATAGAAAAGTATTTTGTTTGACTCCAACTTGCCATCTGCTCTCTCCTCCCTCCCTTGACAAAAATCTATAAAATACTACTTGCCCAGGCAAAATAATTCATAATATCTAAAAAGGAGCCTGAGCTTATTTTTTCTCCTCTCAGAAGTAAAGTGAGAAAAAATTGCTTAGGAAGTAGAAGAATTTGAAGCTCTTTATTTTAACTTTCATATTATTGCCTCTGTGTTTGTTATCATAAAGGAAGTACTGGCATGTAGTTTATTGGTGGAATGCTTGCTTTATGTGTGAGATGCCCTGAGTCCAGTTCTCAGCATAAAAATGAATACAATAATTAATGCATAAATGAAGAAAAAGAAAGGAGAAAGAAAGTACAAAAGAAAGAGACTAGGTATCTTTAGAGAGATGGCATGGCAATCAGTCATGTGTAAAAATGTGACAAAGTAAAGTACTTTAAAATTCATGGAGAAAGAAATTCAACCTTTTACTCTCTCTGAATTAGGGATCACACATTAGGTAAGATTAGCTCTTTTGAGTATTATTGTTATCTTGATGGAAGTAGAGGGTAACAGTGACTAGGATGATAAGTTAAGACATCAATGATCTTATCCAGTGCTGTTCCATGTGTACTTCAATACTGGCCTGTGAGGAATGATATGCAAACTGGTACAATAGTGGAAAGTCTGCTTATAGGGGTATCCAAATGCTCTGTTGATTGGATTTGACGCATGATCTACAGAAGGGAATTCAGGCCTGATATTGAAAATATGGTTAAAACTGTACCTAAGGGAGTCATAGGCCATAGAGAAGAATCTGTTGACTTTTCTATTTTTATTTTTTATAAAAGGTAGCACTGTCAAACTGCCTTCTAAATATTTATGTTTATATGTATAGATTTGTGTTGTTCCCAAGCATGGGCAGAAAAGCTTCCCATTGTAGAGAGGAATGGTTAATGCAAGGACTCAACACATCTCAAATGTTAAGAACAAGTGAGTGTGAGTGCTCAGCTGCAGATGGCATATCTGTTACCCCCACCAAACTCAGGGAACATCTCAGAAAAAGGTACACAATGAATATAAAAGTCAGAGGATTGGACGAAGTGCTTTGAAATGTGTAGATGAATTTCTAAATAGTCTTATTAAATAAACACAGAGCCAAATACAGAGATGAAAGCCATACAGATCAGAGCAATAGCCACCAACTAACATTAGCTCACTGTATCTCTGTAGCTTCCCAAGAGGGCCTCTTCTTGTCTAACCTATGCCTTTATTGCCTTCCTGTTCTGCCTTCTCATTGGCTTTAAGCCCAGCTACATCATCTCCTTGTCACTGCCTGTCTATACCGACCTCCAGGTCTCTATGGTTGGCACTGGTATTAAAGGCATGTGTCACCACACTTGGGTGTGTCCTTGAACACACAGAGATTCTGCCTGCCATGTGATCAGATTAAGGGCAAGTACCACTACCACCTGACTTCAGTTTGTGGCTGGCTATGACCTCTGATCTCCAGGCAAATTGATTTATTAACATACAAATAAAATATCACATTTCAGCACAAATAAAATATCACCACAGAAATGTTATTGTCTGGACATGAGATGGCTGTTGTACATGGGAACTCACAGAAACTGTGATTACCTACAAACACAAAGCAACCTAGAAGTTCCAGATAGTTAAAATTGTAACAAGATAGGAGCAAGGGCATCCAATGCTCAACCCATAGCTGAGGAGCAACTGTCAGTTGATGGCTGTTGGGGAGGAAGTCAGTTTACCTTAGGAGTGTGGCCACAAGTAGATTTCCCATGCCCCAGTGGATGACTAGCATACACATATACATCCTAATAGCACAAATTGGACTCAGTTTATTAGAAAATAATAATACACAAAAAATATCTTTTAAAAGCATATTTGAAGTTAGGAAGAAGATGTGATGAGAAGTACTAAGGTTAGAAAACTTTCTGAAATCAAAATAGGTGCTCAAGATTGTACCAAGTGGTGAAAACCTCTTCCTGCTCATCACCTTTGTCACTTTAAACTAGCCAGTTGTGTAAGAGTGCTGAGGCCAAGCTCTGGCCACACAGAGCAAGGCAGTGGACCCTTTTGCATTAGGAATAAAAGCACCTCTAGGATCCTTCTGGGTGCACTTCCCTGCATGTCAATATACCCTCCCACAGAAGTAAAATATTTGCCTTGCTGAACTACTTTGGATTCTGTGGACATTTCAGGGGGGAACCCTCAGAGTAATTTCTAACAAGAAATGGAACTTAAATCAGTTGGTTATACTGCATAGAAAATAAAACAGCATTCTAATATCTATATACTAAGTTTTTTCTCAGTGATTTGGAATATCCCACAAAACTAGTTATAGATATTAACCAGATGACTTAATGCCTGATGAAAGATACTGTTACTATGAGTTAAAAGAAGAGCTAGTATATAATATATTTCAAATACTTGAGGTATCATTGTTCTACATCCCCTTCAGTTGTCAGAAGCAGAAAAGAAATTAATGTATAATAAAATGTACAAACACATCCACAGATACACACAAATATGCACATGTATATATGTATATAAAAACTATATACTTACTTAATATGATTTTATATGATATCTGATTTCATCCAGTTTAACTTGGTTTATTTGAACATTCTACCATTGTTTATTTTTAATTTTTCATACTATTGAAAAAACTCTGTCCTTAAATTTATGTACTTATATATGTAATTCTAGTACATAAACTCATATCAAGCATATATATATATATATATATATATATATATATATATATATATATATTAGAACTGTTAATCTGAAATACTGATTATAGTGTTCAGATATGTGTTCTTTTGTCTTTCCCCTTATAAACTTCATTTAGTTTATAAATACTTAGGTCAGCATCATCTCTATTTCAATAATTTATTCATGGTTCCTTGAGAGATGTTTTTGTTTTCATTATAAAATATCTTAATTTTAACTAAATAAATTTTCTGTATTGCCTAATATGATCATAACTCTCATTTTATAGTAAACAACATTCATTTATTTTTATTACATCTATTTATTTATTTGTGTGTGTATCTGTTTATATGTAGTAGTATACACATGCCATGGCACATATAGGAAAATCAGAGGACAACTTGTGGGAACTAATTCTCTCTTTCCACCATGTGAATCCACATGATCCAACTCATTAGGTTTGGTGGCTACCACCTTCAGTTGCTGAGCTTTTATTTTGAAATGTTCAACCAGTCTCAGTTTCCTGATGTGAATGTTACTCTTATTTTTGTAATTTTGGGTTAGACATCCTCAAGTTCTTTTGGAGAGTTTTGTCTCTGTATTCATTACATATATAATTTGTAGTTTTTAATTCTAATTACTGTTTTACCATTGGAATAATGCTGGTCTCACAGAAGGAAGTAGAAAGTAGCCCTCCTTTTCAATTTTCTGGAAGAGTTGATATGGAAATTGTGCCATTTCTGCCTTAAATGTTTATTAGAATTTTTCTAATGATACCATGCCTTAGTCTTTTAATAAAAACAAAAAACAAACAAATAAACAACAAAAAATCCTCAGAGCTAGATATCAGGATGAAAGCTGAAAAGATCAGAGAAGCAGAACAGCCAGCCACTAGTTCTTACCTCTAAAAAATCCTCAGCCTAAACAGAGCAAGTTCCTGTTTCCTCAAGCCTTATATACCTCTCTCTGCCCAGATATCACTTCCTGGGATTAAAAGTGTGTGTACTTCCCAGTACTGGGATTAAAGGTATGTACCAGCAGTGCCTGACCCCTATGTCTGATCTAGTGGCTGGTTCTGTCCTCTCATCCTCAGGCAAGTTTATTAGGGTACACAATATATCACCACACCATGAATTCTTAGAAGTGTTTTTGTTTTTGTTAGAACTCTTTCATCTATATCATCATTTCTTTAACATATGTGTGATCACATAAATTGTATATCTCTTTTAGTGAGCTTTGAGAGTTTGTTCAGTGAAGACAACTTGTCCAAATATTTGAACAGAAAGACGGTAATCACCAATCCCATCATAATATTCTCTAATCAGAACAATTTAGACAAGTACAGGACCAAGGACAACAGAACAGTTATAAACATGTTCAGCTGAAAGAATTCAAAGACACAAATAAGTGTTCAAATGAACTTCACAAGGGTAGGAATCAACTGCAGTTCAGGAATACAGAATAAGGAAAATGGTCTTGAGCACAAAACTAGTGCTTAGTCCTGAGAAATATTTTCTGTTGAAGAATTTGATGAAAGTGAGCAGCCAGGTTGAAATAGAGCTTAAGGAGGGACATGTGACAAAGAACTGTGAACAGACACTTACAGCCCAGTGGCTTCTCACAGAGAGCAGGCAAGAAACCAGGGACTTCATTTCTCCAGCTCTAACTCAGACTTCACTAAGAGCCTGGGGTGTTCTGCAAAAGATCCATGTGATAATAATTTGTAATTTTAAAAAGTGTTGAATCAGTACATTAAAGTTTTGTTGAAGTTTGCATATGAGTTCATGAGAGATTTCCTGCATATTCATTTTCATTTTGCCACTATTAGAATGATACCAGCTTTATAAAATGAGTGAAGAAACACTCATTATTCTTCTATTTTCAAAAAAAATGTACAGATTTGCTGTTAATTATTTATTTTAGTAACATTCTGTGTTCAATTCATACCATTGTTTAGCCAGTCAGTGGTGGCACACGCCTTTCATCTCAGCACTCAGGAGGTAGAGGCAGGTGGGTCTCTGTGAGTTCAAGGGCAGCCTGGGCTCCAAAATTAATGCTACACAGACAAACCCTGTCTCACGAAAACAACAAAACCAAATAAAAAAAGAGTAACAGTGTTTGGATGTGTCAGAGACTTTTAAATTAAAAACTGTTCTTTCCATTTGATTATAGTAAACTTAAATATCATCGCTTGATCTTGGTTGAGTTTGTGGTCATAAAAAAGTTTGTAAATAATTCCTTCCTTCTGTTATAAGTTTTTAATGTATATTTCAATTTATAACCTTTACTTAGTACCCCTTTAAAGTTATAACCAAATTATACAGATGAGCCTAGTATCATGGCACAGATCTGGAATGCAAGTACTCAGAAGTTAGATAAGGAAAAGTAATCTTGGGGCAATTCATTTATGATAATTAATTATTTTTGTGGATGTTGCTGTTAATAGTAAAATTCAAATACATATTCATGAGACTCATCCTCATATGCCATCTTCCAATTTTTATGTTTTTTTAATTCTTTGACAGTTTTATCTATCTGTATAAGGAAAGTTGATTATTTTCTCCTCTCATTTCCCTTGTTCATCCCCTTCCCTCACTCAGGGAAACCTTTCTTCCCAACAAGTACCCCAGCCATTCCAGTGCTGCTCTCTGTGTGTGGCTCACTGAGCTTAGTAAGCTTCTTGCCTGGTTTTAGGTAGGAGATTATTTACTGTAGAAAGTGTACTTTATCAGTGGAGAAAAGGGCACCCCTCCCCCAATAGCCATTAACTGCCAATAGTCTCTCCTGGAGGTATGAGGCATCACAGATGCCTCTCGCACCCATGATGAAATGTTGATGGCCTAATCTTGTGGTAAGTCTTGTGCAGATAATTACAAAGTTAGTTCATTAGTACAATGACACTGGCATGTTCAGAAGACATCCTTGTTACTTCACACCTCTCCTTCCAGTGCCTCTTACATTCTTCCTGCACCCTGAGACTTGGGAGAATGATAGAGCTTTTGTATATTTTTGGCACTTTCCACAGTTTTGGGTTTCTGTATTACACGGTGCCTGCAATGTAAGAAGCATTTCTGATGAAATGTTTCATACTAACATATAGGTGGTGAACATGAGTATTTAAAGTTTTATTTTTATTATTTTTAATTATGTGTATATGTCAGTGTATTCATGAGAGGGTAGTGACCTTGGAGACCAGAAGAGGCATCACATTCCCTGGAGTTGGAATTACAGGCAGTTGTGAGCTACTAAATATGGATGCTGAGAACCAAACTTAGGCCTTCTGCCAGAGAAGAATGTGCTTTTATCTAATGTTCTATCTTTCTAGTCCCAAACATTGGTATCTAGAAGGCAGCTTGATGGCAAGAACATTTAGCCAAACAACATTAATATAAGCACAAATGTATGGTGTGGTTATTAATCATATTGTGAGATTATAAAGATTTTTAACATTCTATAAACTTAAAAAATAACAAAAAAGTTTGTGTGTGTGTTACATAAATAGGTGTGGGTATATAGATCTGTGTGCAGGTACAGTTACTTGCAGTGCGTAAATGGCAGCTGGAGGGCAACTTCATGGATCATTCTCTATTGCTCTCTATACTAATTATTAAGACAGTGTTTCTCACTGACATTAGAGCTCAGCTGGCTATTGCAGGTAAATCAACTAACCAGTGAGCCCCATCTTTCACGTTTCAGCCATGTAGTACATGTGTGCTGCAATGTAGTACGTGTATGCTGCTTTTCTGTGGGTGCTAGGGATCTAACCTCTGGATCTTATGTTTGCATAGTAAACATTTTACCTACCAGGCCTTCTCTCTAGTATCTCTTGGTATTTTTTGGTTTGTTCATTTATCTTTTCTAAAATTTAAGGGAAACAATTCACACCACTTTACCCATATATATTTTGATAAGTAGTTCCAAAATTTGGAAATGCACACACACACACACACACACACACACACACACACACACACCTCACACTCAAGATCCTCCCGCTTCAACTTCCCAAATGCTGGTATTAAAGGTCTATTCCACCACATCTGATTCAGTTGTTTTCTTTCTCTATCATGTTGCTCAGCATACTTTTATTTTCATAATTTCTATATATGCTACAGTAAACTTGAGTAATATTTCCCATGATCTGTCTGACATGGTGACACCTTACAAGTTTATTTGTTTCAAAACTTAATAGTTATTTGTCTAATGAACATCAATCATTATTTCAATTAATTTTAAGATTGCAATTACAGCTATGTATAAATCTATGTGTTTGTATGTATACATACTTATAGTGCATAGAGTTACATAAAATTTTAATTAGATATTAAATTATAGAGAGAATTACAGAGTAAGTGATGTATCATTACAGAAAGAACTTAGTAACACTAATAAGAGTATTAGAATTACAGGGCTAGAGTTATAGAGACATGGTTATATTTTGGGAATCAATTGTAGATTTGAACAATAAAAATAGGGTTATAGATACATATTTCTACTTACAGACGCATACTTAGTAATAAAATAATTGTTAAATGTACTTCATTGTATTGTTATAATAATTAACGAATACCAAGATATGGTAGTAGAAAAATACATCAATATTTGTAAATGTAACCTAATACTAGAGTTAAATGTTATAGTTACATGCCTACAGCTACTGAATTTTGCTTATTAGAAGTGAAGCTTCATGGTTATATTTACAGTATATAGTAATAATATTAAAATAACAGCAAAGTAGTAACTATGCCATTGTAGTATTTTACTTATACTGCTATAGTTTAATCAGTGTTGTAGTTATAGTCATATCATAATTATACATTTATTAATACATTTGCAATTGCTACATTTTAATTATAATGATAATTAGGATTGTGATTGTACCACTGATAAGTTATTGGATTGAAGTTTATTTCATATTGTTATAGCATTATTATAGCATAAAAGTTACAGTATAGTGTCAGTTATATTTTTAGTTTTATAGTTACATTTAAATGTTAGATTATAGTTTTAATACTATTAGTATAATTTGACTATAGTGCTATAGTGATTCTATTATACCTGTAGAGTTTTAATTGCCATTATGGTGGTGGTGTTGCAGTTATGTTAAGGTTATGAGTATAGTGGTAGCAGTCTAGTGCTGATATTATAGAAATATTGGGTTTTGTATAGAAGGAATATTGCAGTTATTATTATAGCATTATTGTTACACTGCTACAGTTATCGTGTTATGGTAAGAGCTATGTTGTTATAGTTTTATGCATATAATTTTGTAATATGGTTATAGAATTTTAGTTACAAAGTAACTGTTACCAGAATAGAGTCATGGCTATTATTAAAATTTTGTTGATTTAGTGAAGGAATAATAACTATTGTTAAAGATTTTAGTTATATATACAGAGGTATAATTCTACTGTTATAGTCACAAGTCTATTTTGACAAAGTTATTATATTGTATGTTTAAGCATAATGGTAAAATTATAGCCATAGTAAGGCTATAGTAATATATTATTAATTTAGTAATGGTATTAGTTTTACACTGATGATATTATAGCAATAGTATTATAATTGTCATATAATGGCTTAACTATCTTGTTACAGGTATAATTATATTTCTATGTTAATAGAGATTATCTGGTGGTTAAAGCAACAATTTTGGAGTTATAGTAACAATATTGTTTATCATATATTAATAATTATATTATTATTATATATTTGAATATAGATGGAAGATTATACTTGGAAAATAAAAAGCTTGATTACATTTATATGTTGAGTCCTGTTTGATCTGTCAAACCGTTCTGAAGGGGGGAGTGTGGAATTTAGAGATAATAGCTTTGTAATATAGATGTAGATGAAGAAAAAGAGAGACAGAGGATAGCTTCAGGTGGGCTCTGGGTCAATAGCACAGACACCTGAGTTTATTGCTCACAGCCTTTATATATTCAAAGCAAGGCAGGCAAAAAGACCTCCCCTTTTCAAGGACATCACAGTTCCAGGTACAAAGTACAGTCAAGTGTAAACACCTCCTTAGTACTCAAGACATCTGGTAACTACACCATAAAGCAAAACATCCTGTAATTAAGTCTTCAAGTATAAGACACCTGGTAACCATTCCTTTGACCAAAACATCTGATTATACAGCCTTGCAGGGGAAAACAAGCTCCTTCTCTCTGACCTTGAGTCAAGATGGAAACCAGGCATAAGCTGGGGTCTCTGTGGGCCCCCACATTTATATACCTGTTTTAGTTACAGTGTTTTATTTATAATCTAAATGTGTATGGATTTAATGGTACAGTGTTTTTTATATTTTATGTTGTGGTTATATCATTAAAGGCATTCTGAATAGTGGATTGTAATGATTTTGTTATAGTCATAGTTATCTTAAAGTATTAGTTATATTGTCAGTGCTATGCCTTAGCATTAAACTATAAGGTCATAGTTATAGTGTCATCAAATTTTAGACATAATTGCAAAATTATTGTGATAGTTATAGTGTTATAACTGAAGACTTACAGTTACAGTAATATCATTATAGTTAGAACATTAAATCATAGTTCCACTAATGCCAGTTGGTTTACATGTTATAGTTATAAATATGTTTTTATTAATTAGTTATAGAGCTTTTGATAGTATATCATTTCCATACTAATGCTTGAAGTTTTAGAATATAGTTATCATATTAATGTTAGAGTTTTAAGGCTATTACTGGTTATAGGTATAGCATTGCTGTTATAATTATACATATAGTGATAGTTTTAACTTATATTACCACACTATAACTTTATGACTCTAAGTATTGATCCATAATTATGACTCTCCATTAAGAATATTAATGTTACAATTATAGGTTATTGTCACGATGGTAGTGTTATCCTAAAAAGCATGGAGTTATATACAATCGCAAGTATATACAGGAAGAATTATGTATATTTTGTATTGGTAATAATATTTCTGTAGTAATATAGTGATAATAGTTATATTGATATAAAATTGTGGCCTTGATATTAGCAATAAATTCACATTTGGTACTTTTCAAAACATTTAATATTATAATAATGTTATACTTGTAGTCATTTGCATTATATAATAGTACTCTGTAGTAAAGAAGTAAAACTAGCATTATATTGATAAAATTATGTTTTGATCTTAAGTGATCATACTAGTATATTAGTAACCATGTTTTAGTGATTGAGGTACAGATATAGATAAGTTTTAGTTACATTTTTCATAGGGTAAAACATATAGTTATAATGGCATATTTTCAATCATAGGACATTGTGGTTTAAATAAAAACAGCCCCCATAGGCACATATGTTTGAATCCTTAGTCATCAGAGAGTGCCAGTATTTGAGGATTAGGATTAGACTTTGTGGTGTGTTGAAGTGTATCACTGGGTATGGGCTGAAAGGTTTCAAAAGCTCATGCCAACCCCAGTCTCTTTCTTGGTCTGCATATGAGGTTGTAGCTCTCAGCTACTGCTCCAGTGCCATGAGTGTTTCTATGCTCCTGCCATGCTCTCTGCTATATGAAAATAGACCAAACTTCTGAAACTGTAAGCTGCCCCAAGTAAATGTTTTCCTTTAAAAAGGCTGTCTTGGTCATGGTATCTCTTCACAGCAATAAAGCAGTAATGAAAGCAGTCATAACTTCTTAATATCAGTTATCAGAAATTAGTTATTGTAGAGTGAGAATTTCTATTATATGATTCTATAGCTTTAGTATAGTGCTATAGTTATATTGGGTTTTATTTTTAGTGCATTATATTGATGGTGCTAATGTACTGGTTATACAATAGTTATCAATGTCATTATCATGTTAGTGCTATACTTATGACAATCCTGTTAAGGCTTTATTTTTAGTAAGAAAATTATTTTCAGCTATAATTTTAGTGACACCATAAAATTTATAGTTATTTTATTTTGACATGAATAGTAATGTAGTACTATATTTATAAAGCCTTATTTGTATTTCTAGAGTTATGGTTAGAGTAAAAATGTTAGACTTTAGTATTATAGTTCTACAGCTCTCATCATAATTTCAGTACTAGAATTATATTTACAGTGTTAGAATTATATTTAAAGTGTTATGGTCAAAGTGCTAGCATGATGGCCCTAGTGCAATAATTGAAAGCAGATGTGTAGTGCACTGCTATTATTGTAGTTATTAATTTTATAGTTTTAGTGTTGTATTGTAATAGTAAAAAATGTAAGTATAATATTATAGTATCATTATTAGAATTAGCATGCTATTGTTACAGTTATAGTGCTATGGTATATTTTTCCTGTTATAGTGATTTTGTTATATTTATAACCTTAGTGTTATAAGATTATTGGTAATTTGCATTATGCCTATTTTAAAATTATAGGCCATAGTGTACACACAAGAATTAAATCTCCATTCTATTTACAAGGGTAGCTATTCACTTATTGTTGGAGTCTTTGATGGCTGAGATTTTTGCCTTATGCCTTTTCTCATTTTCCTAGTGCAGCCCAGGAGGTTTCTTTTCAGTGATGTTGCTGATCTCTTTAACAATTACTGCTATCTTTTCTGCCCCAGCCCAAATATTATTCTGTCTTGAAAATTCTTCATCCAAAAGATTACTGTATTCTCTTTCAATTACAAATAACTTAAGCTCATAGAATCCAGACAGAATGAAGCCTTAATCCATACATAGGAAGACATAATATTTGGCACTCTCTTATGTCCCCCTCTCCTCCCCTTTTTGACCTCCTCCTCCTTCCTTGAACATAGCTCCACTTCTATTTTTTTATATATTTATTATCTTGGTAATTGTGAGTACCCTTTCAAGTGCCTGAATGGCACTTGTATAAGTTTGCAGAAATATATAATCAAAATTTTTTGTCTTATTATTTTTTCCAGTACTTGGAAGGGACACAGAATCTTGAGCAAGCCTGCACTACTAAGTTATATCTCCAGACCACCTGCCTTTTTAATGAGGTTATTCTTTTCTTTTTTGCTATTGAGTCAGAAAGTTCTCATTTATTTGATAAACTGACTTCTTAATGATACAAATGCATACATGCAAGGGTTGATGTGTGGAGAAGTTGCTATTTGGCTATTTCCTTATTTCATTTTCATATGATATAATTGCCCCATGGTAATTCAGAAACTTAGATGAATTCAATATAAATATAAAAAAATCAGGCTACTTTTCACTACTATTGTGTCAGGATTTTACTGTAAAAATTAGCATATAGTTTGAAATAGTATTTGTCATAATTAAATATATATGTTATTTTAAGTAGTAGTTTTAGAAACACCTATGCTTTTATTGTTATTTTTGCTCAAAAAACAGTATTAAATATGTGTTCTAGTTTGCTTTTTTGTTGAGATGATAAGCACCAGGCACAAAAGCAACTTAGGGGAGGAAAGGATTTGTTTGGTTTACATTTGAGCACACATTCCATGATTAAGGGAAGACAGGGCAGAAACTCAAGCAGTAACTGAAGCTTCAACCATGGGGGAATGTTACTAGCTGGCTTGTTCAATGGCTCATGTTGAGCTAGTCTTCTTATAAATCTCATGTCTAGGTAATTGATACTCGTGACAAATGATCTGAACTCTCCCACACCAATCAAAATCAGGAGATCTTTCACAGATATGACTACAGGCCAATCTGATTGATGCAATTCATCAAGCTCTTCCATGGTGACTCTAGGTTAAAATTCACCAGGGTAACTACCTCTAGTGAGTTTCCTACAAATTGCAGACTAATGCTGCGATTATCATTTTGATTTGCTTCAAAGATGCCCCTGAAAGTAACATTATAAAATGCGTGTTGTCTATAAGATTTTGATTGAAAACAATGAAGTACAGTGTAACATTTTAAAGTGCCAATTTATAGGACTTTTGTGTGGCTCCTTTAGATTCTAGGATCTTATTAAAACTTGGAACAATATTATTCATAAATGACTGATTCTTCAGGACAAATAATGTGTTAGACAAAGAAATAAAAAAGAAACAGAATACTACAAAAATAATACTTGATTTCTTTATGAAAACATGGAAGTGTAAACAACTGTTTTACTACTAACAAATAAAATACTGAGGCCTTTGCAAAGAAAAGAAGGTTGTCTGCTAAGAGGAATTATCTGTAAAAGGCTTCACAGAATATTAAAGTTCTGTTTTGCACTATGGAAGATAATATGAAGAGATACACCATTTTGAAAGTTATCAAATATTTTTCTTGATTTTAAACCTTTTATGTGTTTTGCCTGTATGTTTGTCAGTGAACAATGTGCACGCAGAGCACAAAGAGATCCAAAGGGGACATCAGGTCCACTATATGGGTGCTAGGAACCATGGCCATCTAGAGGATCGGAAAATGCTCTTAACTGCTGAGCTATCTATCCCACCCTTATTTTATTTTTCTTAATATTTAATTAATATACAAAATACAGAAATTATACATAGTAATATAATAATGTGATGTTTTGGTGCATGTATACCTTATAAAGTTTAAATCAGGTTTGATTTCTCTCTCCTCAAACACTTCACTATAATTACCAAATAACTGGTTATTCATATGGTTATTCATATTCATATGGACATGCCCCAACTGTTTAACAATTAATATATTGGTAGACATTAGATTTATTTTCTAAATTAGTTATTAAGAATAAGACTGTAAACATTCCAATACAGGTTTCATGTTTTGATTTTTAAGAAATGTACATTTTATTATTGTTCTCTAGTTTCAGTGAAGTTGGAAAGCATGTTCGTTCATTAGGTAAATCAGTCACTTTTGTCAGCTGACCTTTGCTCAGTATCTTTAAACTGTGGAACTGTTTAGTTAACTCATGTCAGTATTTTTTTCTTGCTATCATTCTTTCTCTTATTTCAATACAGTATTGTGGAACACAGTCCCAAAGTACTAGTTTGTTTTCTATTTTAGACACAGGGTACTTAGCCTTATTAACCAGTAGGTCTGAGGCAGTGTCTCATAAAAAGAAGCAATATTCCCCATTTATTCCCTCAGAACTGTTTTACAAGGCATTGCATTTTTTGTCATCATTGCTTGCTATGATACATTTGTATGAATAAAACAGAAAAAACATAATCCTTTTCATCTGTGCATAATATAACATAGGAGACTGATTTTAGTTTTGCATGTAGATAATCAATTGACCTAGTAGTTTTGTTGAAAATAATATTTTTTCTATTGAATTTTCTTGGCACCCAATTTTCAAATTCAATTATGATTATAAGGGTTCAGTTCTGGATGCTCAATTCTATTCCATTTATTTAGGTATTTATGAAACTACCACTGCTTTTTCATTGCTATGTGCGAATGTTTACCAGTTAAGACACATAACCTTATATTTTCTTTTTAAAAAGTATTTTCAGATTGCTAACATATGTGTTTTTTTGTTATAAGTATATTTGTATTTCATCATGACTCAGTTTGAATAGTTTGTGTCTTCATTGAATTTTCTACACTTAATTTATTTAATTTGTCTGTTTATTCATAGTATTCTCCTTACATCTTATTTCTTTAATTCTATTAGTCAATTATTTTTGGTGACACAATGAGTTCAGTTAGAGTTGATTACAAGAACATGGGTGACAGATTATTTGTGGGACCGTGGAAAATGTATTAGTGGTTACATTCCTAAAGAAAATGTCTCTCTGATTTTCAAAATAGAGGCCACTCTTAAGAGCCTCCATTGGGTGTTGAGATTTAAATGCTTCTCCTCCCTAGTAACTGTTAACTGTCTTAAAGTCTTCCAGGAAGGGCAGGGCCTTTATGATCCCATCCTGCTTAGCAACTGCTTAACAACAGCCTTCAGGGGATGGGGGGGGCCTCATGAGTCCTGCCCTCCAGCAACTGTTAACTGCCACTAAGTCTTCAAAAAGTAGGTGCTGTGAATACTCTACCCTTACTGTTAACCAACAGTAAGTACTAAGGGAAGGAGACCCTAGCAACTCCTTTTCTCTAGCAACTGCCAACTGATTCTAATTCCTTAGGGAAGGGTAGGCTTTATGAGTCCTTCCCCCTAGGAACTGGTAACTGATTTGGGGCACATGATCCCCTTCTCATACCAAATGTCAACTGCTTATGAGTTCTTAGGAAACAATGGGTAGTTATGTGGCCCTCTCTTTTCCATAGTAGAATATTGATGTGTCCAAACTTGTACAGGTAACCATACCTTGTAAGAGTGTCTTAAAAGGCCCTTTCTTTATCAGTTTCACCCATGATTTCAAAGGACCGACTATTATTTGCCTTGGCATTCTGTTCTTATATTCTGTAGTTTGTAATTTATATTTTAATTACAGTTATTTTCTTCCAATCCCTTGGAGTTACATTACTTTTGTTTTGCTAGTGTCATAGGGTTGTGCTACTACTCTTAGATCTTTTCTTTTAGATAAGCTTTTTAATTATTTATTTTTAGGAATACAGGAGGAGGGTTTGACAAATATAATCACCCATCTGCTAAGCATATTTACATTTAAATAAATGAAAGACATCATCAAAGCAGCAGAATCAAGATTATAATATAACATAAATTAAAACAGTGTCTAATTGAGATGTCTAAGCCAGAAGAACTTGAAAACTATCTCAAACTGATTATTTGGATGATAGGAATCATGTATTTAAAAACAGAAAACATCTGCAAAAAAAACATATTTAAAGAAACCTCTCTTGCTCTCCCTCCCCCACTCTCCTCTCATGGTCTGGTTTAGTTTGCTGCCCATGTTCAGCCTAGATTCTTCCTTCTACCTGCTTTATCTCTTCTATCTACAATAAATTTTTCTGCATACATTAGGAGTGGTCAAGTCCTCCTCCTTTTATTTTTTTGCATTAAAAAGTAACAAAGTTCATATTGTATAGCTAGCTTTTTCTCTTTTAGTCCACCAACAATCTCCCAAATCATGATGACATAGAGACTCCTTCGTAGTTATGTGAAAGGCCATTGTAAGGGAAACAAGCCCCCCCCCACTAGCTCTGCTAATTGCAGATTCAGTGGGAAATACTGCACTCTGCCCCCACGCCCCATATCAGAAAAGTTAGCCCACCATGCTGTGCTAACAGGATGCTTGCCAATTAACCCCTGGGGTTGTGTTTACAAGATAAATTGCTTAAGAAGAATGCTTGCCAAATAACCCCTTGCTAGATAAGCTTGGAATTCGTTTACCTACCCAGACTCTGAGAAAAGACTGTGGAGACATCTGGCGTCTAGATGTCTACACTCTGGGTGACCCCACTCCCCTGCCCTGGTAGAACTGCCTCATAAAAGGCCTGTGAGCCTTAAACTCGGGGTCACCAGCTACTCCTCGCGCTGGTGACCCATGAGCTTGTGCTAAAAATATAGCTTCATTTGTGACCCGATATCGGAGTGAAGCTCTCTGTTTTGTACGCCGACCCTAACATATGAATGCTCTGCCTTATCTTAACTCTTATTATAATCTGTTTCTCTTTATCTATGCTTTGCCTCAGGGTTTTTAACCTTTCTTCCTTTCTCTATATCTTACTCTCCTGTCTCTGTCTCTGCCTGGCAAGTGGCTGCCTGGCTTCTGGCCCTGGGAAACTCTCTCTCTCTTTCCCTTATTCTTTTCTCCTTTTTTTTGAGTCCAGATTTCTCCTCCTATTCTCTTTATCCACTAGCTCTGCCTGTCCCTATCAACTTTCTAATAGACCTATCAGCTGCCTTAGACAGGCAAGGTGAAACAGCAACACATCTTTACATAATTAAACAAACACAACACAAACAAATGTAATACTTCTTTACATCATTAACAAAGGCATCAGGAACAAATGTAACATACTTTCACAAAGTTAAAGTAATATTCTGTAGCATAAACAAATGTATCACATCTTCGCCTAGTTAAAATAATATTTCACAACATTGTTTTTGTATTGGGACCTTGGATTCAAATAGCGACACCTGTATCTTCTCTTCATGTCTATTCTTTTATAATCCATCTACTTGTTTTCTTTATAATAGACTCTAAAATGCTCTTCATAACTTAATAGGCCCCCTTAATCTGGCCTACCCTCTCTCTACAGCCTAATTATAAGCCTCTTTTCTACCTTTGTACCTTATTTCTCTGTCAAACCCCAAAGCAGTTGTCTTCAGGATTAGCTCTGACCTGCCTTAGGACACTGCTGCTTGTTTTCCTCTCTGCCTTGGGTATTTTGCCATTCAAGTAGCTGATCTCTTCTTTGTGGAACCTATCTTTGTTGCTCTATAGAAATACTCTTATCCTTCTTATTCTTTTTGTTTGTTTGTTTGTTTCAAGACAGGGTTTCTCTGTGTAGCTTTGTGCCTTTCCTGGAACTCACTTGGTAGCCCAGGCTGGCCTTGAACTCAGAGTTCTGCCTGTCTCTGCCTCCCGAGTGCTGGGATTACAGGCATGCACCACCACTGCCTGGCTCTCCTTATTCTGTACAGTAATTTGCTTATTATTCTCGGAACAATAATCCACTTACTATATACTTAGTATTAGTATTAGGTACCTATATTCCAGGTATTCAAATTAGGGGAACAAAACTATGTAGAGGGTAAACTTTAGAAGCATATTGACTTTAATTCCCAGGACCTAATATCATCTATACCATGTAGTCAGTGATAAATTAATTTTGGCTGAATGAAAGAATCAATGAATTTGTGTGCTTTCCTCTACTAGATTTACCCAACAGCTATTATTTTTTTTTCTGAGAACTTCATATATGAGCAAAGTATCTCTGTCATTCTGACTCTTCCTTGTACTGCTCCAATTCCTCCCATGTTTCCTCAAAACAATTTGTAATCTCCTGTATTCACACATATATATGTATAACCTACTGAGTCCACTTAGTGTTGATCTTATATACATGTTTTCAGGGTAACCACTTGGGACTGGACAACATATGTAGGAACTCATCCCTGGAGGAACTTGATATTCCCTCTGACAGTAGCCAATATATATATATTGATTGGTTGTGGATATCTTTAGTAGTTTCCAACTTTTGCAAAGAGTAGTTTCTTTTATGAGCAGTGTTGATTACCGCCAAGATAAAAGTGTCCCCAGTGCACTATGGGGTTATTTGATGGGTCAGTCATTGTTGTGGTACATAAGCATCATTGCTATACTGGCTGGTTTTATGTCAACTTGAAATAAGCTAGATTCATCAGAGAGTAAGGAGTCTCATTTGAGGAAATGCTTCCATGAGATCTAGGTCTCAATTAGTGGTCAGTGGGGAAGGGCTCATTCCATTGTGGGTGGTGGAGGATCCAGCCCATCGTGGGTGGTACCATCCCCAAGCTAGTGGTCCTGTGTTCTATAAGAAAGCAGGCTGAGCAAGACAGGAAGAAAGCTAGTAAGCAAAAATTCTCTATGGATTCTGTATCAACTCCTGTCTCCAAGATCCTGTGCTGTTTGAGTTGCTGTCCTGATTTCGTTCAGTGATGAAGAGAATTGTGGAAATATAAGCAAAGTACTGCACCATTTGATTTTTGTTCATGGTGTTTTGTTGCAGCAATAGAAACCCTAACCAAGACAGAAGTTGGTACCAGAATTTTGGGATATTGCTGTGACAGACCTGACCATGCTTTTGGGAGGATTATGGAAGGACTTTGAAACTTTGGCAAGAAAAGCCATTGAGTGTTGAGAGTTCAGTGGGAAATTCTTGGGGAGCCTGAAAGATAAAGATGTTGAGAGCAGTGCGGAAGACACAGGCCTGGCCTGTGAAATTTCAGAGGGAAATTTAAACTCTATCAGGGAGGGCCCTTTGCTGTTTTGAATTGAGATTTTGTTGTTCTGGTAAGCTGGGGCCAAAGAGTCAGCCGTGGTTAACAAGAGACCAGCACCATCAAAGGAAAAACTTTGAATTACAGGTAGAATTTATGCTGGTTAGTTGCAGATAAGAAATTGGTGTTGATTGAGATCAGCATCACTGAGGTAAAATCTCCTGAGAACTCAGAGAAGTTGTGTTCCTGAGGCGGCCACCTTGATAATGTGTAAAAGTCACCCAGGTGGTACTGCTTTGAAGGCATGCTGAGGTCATAGAGAACAGCTGAGATTTGGTACTTTGAATTTCCAGGAGAGGTCATTAGTGAGGGTGCAGCTTCAGTGGCAATTGAAGACCCAGGAATGAAGGGGTCATGCAGAGAAGCTGAGGCTTGGCACCATGGTCATGGCATTTCGTTGCAGCAATAGAAATCCTAAGACAGTTACTAAGTATTAGGACTACTGATTGCTCTTCTCCCTTGACAGCTGGAATGCTATGTTCCAATACTGTGAGTAATTACTGAGGGAGGGTGCTTTTGGGCCACTTCCACATTTCTCCATGTTCCATATCTGAAGTGTGTGCTTTCTTCAACAATAAGGCCTTACTTTCAATTCCGGGAGAACCCTGGTAACAACTACAATAGTCAATATTGTTTTAGAAGGTTTCTTGGACTCCCCTGAATAACGACTTAAAAGGTAGTGTATCTTACTTAGTCCTGGAATTTTTGTGACAGAATATTTGGCTTTTGGGGGAACATTATCACTCCACATTGAGTAACTTAATTTAAACTCTTTCTATGCACATACATATGCACAAAATCTATGTAATTTTAGGTAAATACAAAAGAATATGATTCCCCATGTTCTTTTCAAACATCCTTAATGTTGTTCGTTCCTCCTCCCTCCACCTCTTTCTGTAGTTAAAGCCTCCCTCCTATTTTTCCCATTCTCCCTAATAGCATCTGTGTCCTGCCATTCACCACTGTAGAAGTCTTAAGGTTAGGTTATCTTTTGAAGTCTTCTCTTTTTTTAGTGTAGACAATTATAATTGTAATTTTCCCTCCACGGACTCTTTGCTCCATCTTGTCATGTTTTCTATGCTGTGTCTCCATTTTCATTCATCTCAGTGTGTTTTCTAATTACCCTTTTGATTTATTGTTTCACTTCCTAGTTACTTTGGAGTGTGTTTACTGAATGAAAAAAAGTGAGGACATGACTGCTCCTAGGTACAGGTTCAGGAGGCAGTTTGTTGTAGATCTAAGGGCGAGAACAACCAGCTGTTCTGGAAGAATCCACAGTTATGAGAGCAAAGGGGATGGTGGGAAAGCAAAAGAGGAAGAGAAGAGAGAGGGAGCAAATTGAGTACCTGGGAACCTATAGACCAAGTGGGAGCATAGCCATCAGGATGGGGGCAGGGAAGTGGAAGCCCCACCCTGGGAGGGAGAGCTTTAGGGTTTGGGGTGAGATGAGAAGTGCTGGGAGGAGCCACAGGTACTGAGTGAAACTGGCTGGCCAGGATTCACCTCCATATGTTAAAAGACACCTCAGTTAACAATTTGTCCTGGGTTTCTTTGAGACCTAACATTTACTATCTACATATGTTTGAATTTTCCAAATGTATAATATTAATTTCTGGTTTCACTTTGGAGAATTTACTTACAATGATGTTGATATTTTGAATTTTATTGTGTTGTATTCCATTGTGTAACAGATTTTTTTCCTAGAGAAGGTTTTGTATGAATTTACTAATACTTTGTATTTTCTCTTTCTAGATTGAGTGGCACATATGTATTCATTGAATCTAGTCATCTTTTCATTGGTAAATGTTATGTATTGATGTTTCTAACTACTATTTTGAAACTACTTAATCCCTTAATTTTGTGGTTTTTAATGTATCTGGGAGCTTTGTTGGCAGAAATATTGATGGTTATAGCTGTTCTTTCTGGTGTATTTATTCTGTTGCTATATTAATTATGTTTCTTTATCTGTATTGACATATTTGCATATTTGGTTTCTCTGATATTTGTTTCCTAATTTGGAGCATTATGTGACTCTTATTTATCAAACAGCTGTGGAAATTTGTAATCAACTGTCTTTGGATTGGAATTTAGACATGTTCACATTTTATCTTACTGATGTCAATACTTTTAATCATTTCTATATGTCTCAAGTTTTGTTCTATACCTTCTTTGTTGTCCTTATTGCACTAGGAAAATGTTTTATTGTCAAACATTTCCATTCCTTTGGTGATTATTTTACTATATTTTTAGAGATAATTTCTTATTGTCTGTTTTATTACTTATATCATATACATTTTATTGCCTCAGAACCTGTGACAGAGTTATACAAACTTATATACGACATGGAAATACTGTTTCTGTAGTTTATAATTTTCCATTAACATTGTTGAGAATGAACATTACATCTATAAGTGCTTTTTAGGACTTCATACAAAAGCACTAATTATATTACACCCCAAAACATTCCTTTCATATATTCCCTATAAATTCATGACCTCTTAATTGTTATGTTATATAATACTTATGTGTGTGTGTGTGTGTGTGTGTCCATATAACTTACTGAGTTCTTTTATTGCTTCACCTATGTACATATGTCTAGATTATAATATTATGATAACTTTGTATATTTCTACATTTGATAAAGGTTCTAGAAGAAATGAAACATCGATGTTTATAGTTTTTATATTTATCATTTCTTATCCTCTATATGGGTTCCTGGGAGTTCAAGTTATCAGTTTGTGTCATCTTCTTACTACAACTTTACATTCACTTATCTCCTTTGCATTGTAGTTTTACGAAAGTGCTGGGAGGAGCCACAGGTACAACTCCCAGTTGTTCAATATTTTTAATGCCAGGCATTGCATTGGTAGTTTATATATATATATATATATATATATATATATATATATATATATATATATATATATATATATATAAATCTCACTTCATTTTTTTGTTGTTTTGAAGATTTTATCTGTTGTTTTCCTCATTTTCTTTGTGACATGTCCAAGTAAGGCTCTAACAATTTTTTTTCCTTTCTATTTTGGGATCCCTTGGGTTTTGTGAATGTATAGATTAGGGGAGTCTAGGAAAATTGAAAACACTTTAGTTGCCATTTGGGCACTTTATTTTTACTTTGTCCTTTTCCTTTCCATCTAATAATCCTATTATGCATTTATACACTTAAATGTGTACTATATTTTCTAAATGTGTTTATTTTTATTTGTTCTTTTGCTTTATTTGTAATGAATAAATTTTACAGAACTTCCAAAATAGCTACTTTCTTTTTTTTCCAATAGTGAACAATTCTTGTGCCCCTTAATCTGAACTCTCCCATTTCAATTAGGTTACTCTTTTTTTGTTTCTATCTTTGTTTGTTTCTGTCTTTTTCTCATTGTTTGTTTCTTTCTTTTTATATCCTGATGGACGTTTCCCCTCCCTCCTCTCCTCCCAGTCCCTCCCCCACACCTCCCCCTCTACCCCCTCTCTCATTCACTCCTCTGTTTCCATTCAGAAAAGGGCAGGCCTGCAATAGATATCAACAAAACATGGCCTATCAAGTTGCAGTAAGAGTAAGCACCTCCCCTCATATTAAGGCTAGACAAATCAACCCAGTATGAGGAATAGGACCCTGAAAGCCAGCAAAGAATCAGAGACAGCCCCTGCTCCCACTCTTAGGATTCCCACAATAAGACCAAACTACATACCTGTCACATATCTGTAGAAGGCCTCGGTCAGTTCTATGCAGGCTTCCTTGTTGTCAGTTCAGTCTCTGTGAGCCCCTATGATCTGAAGTTAGTTGGTCCTTTGGGTTTTCTTGGGAAGTTCTTAACACCTCTAGCTCCTACGATCCTTCCTCCCCTCTTCCAAAGGATTCCCCCAAGGTCTGCCTAATGTTTGACTGTAGGTCTTTGTATCTGTTTCCATCAGTTGCTGGTTGAAGCCTCTCTGATGACAAATGGGGTAGTCACCAAACTGAATATAGCAGAATATCATTATGCATCATTACATTGACATTTTATTCTTCAGTTCTGTTTGGTTCTATCCTAGGTCTCTGGGCTACCCACCCTCTGGGTCCTGGGCTCCAGGCAGTGTCTGTAGTTGCAAGGTTTCTCTGGTCCTGCCTGGCCCCATGGTCTTGCAGCTGTTTATAAAAAAAAAACATTCAGAGGCTTAATATTATTTAAAAACTGTATGGTCTATGGCAGGCCTCTTGCTAGCTAGCTCTTATATCTTAAATTAACCCATTTATATTAATCTATGTTTTGCCAGGAGTTCTATGACTTACTGGTCTGCTAGCATGTTGTTCCTTGGGCAGCAGGTTGGTGTCTCACTTGCCTCTGCCCTTCTTCTTCTAGTCTATCTCTTGGATTTCCTGCCTGGCTGTAACCTGACTGGCCATAGGCCAGAGCAGATTCTTTATTAACCAGTCATAGCAACACATATTCACAGCATACAGAATGACATCTCACAGCAAGTGTTGGAGATAGGCTTTCTCTCATGGCATGGATCTCAAACTGGACCAGTCATTGGTTGCCATTCTTACAATTTCAGCACCGCAGCACATCTTGTAGGCAGGACAAATTGTAGGTTGAAGGTTATATGGCTGGATTAGCATCTCAAACCCTCCACTGAGAGTCTTGCCTTGTTATAGAAGATGGCCAGTAAAGGCTACACATCCCATATTGCTAGCAATCTTAGCTGGGGTAATCTTTGTAAAATTTTGGGAGTTTCCCTTGAACTAGGTTTCAGACTCACCCCAAAATGGGGCCCCTTTCCACTCATTTCTTTCAGTACTCTCCCTCCCACTCCCGCAGTCACTCATGTCTACATCCCTGTATGCCCCCAGAAAACCTATGAAGTCTATTCTCCCTTCCCTGGGAGTTCCAGGCATCTCTGATGGCTAAGGATATTGAACATTTAAGTGTTTCTTGGCCATTTAAGATGCTTCTGTTGATAATTCTTTTTAGATCTGTACCTCATTTTTAATTGGATTGTTTTTTTCCTATATCTAGTTTCATTGACCCCCTTGTCTGATTTTATGCCAATACCATTCAGTTTTTATTAGTATAGCTCTGTAGTAGAACTTGAAATCAGGAATGGTGATACCTCTGGAAGTTCTTTTATTATAAAGGATTGTTTAAGCTATCCTGAATTTTTTGTTATTCTATATGAAGTTGAGATTTGTTCTTCAAGGTCTGTAAAGAATTGTGTTGGGATTTTAATGGGGATTGTATTGAATCTGTAGATTGCTTTTGGTAAGATCGCCATTTTTACTATGTTAATCCTACTGATCCATGAGCTGGGAGATCTTTCCATCTCCTGGTATCTTCTCCAATTTCTTTCTTCAAAGACTTGAAGTTCTTGTCATACAGGTCATTCACTTGCTTGGTTAGAGTTACCCCAAAATGTTTTGTATTTGTGGCTATTGTGAAGGGTGTTGTTTTCATGATTTTTTTTCTCAGCCTGTTTATTGTTTAACATAGGAGGGCTACAGATTTTTTTGAGTTAATCTTCTATCAAGCTACATTGCTGAAGGTGTTTATCAGCTGTAGGAGTTCCCTGGTAGAATTTTTGGGTAGCTCATGAATACTATCATATCACCTGCAAATAGCGGTACTTTGATTTCTTTCTTTCCAATTTGTATACCCTTGATCTCCTTCTGTTATTTTATTGTTCTAGCTAGAACTTCAAGTACTATATTGAATAGATATGGAGAGTGGACAGCCTTGTCTTGTTCCTGATTTTAGTAGAATTGCTTTGAGTTTCTCTCCATTTAATTTGCTGTTAGCTACCAACTAGTGTATTGCCTTTATTATGTTTAGGTTTGCTCCCTCTATCCCTGATCTATCCAAGACAATTATCATTAAAGGATGTTTGATTTTGTCAAAAGCTTTTCATTATTTAATGAGATGATCATATGGCTTTTTTTCTTGTCTATATGGTGGATTACATTGACAGATTTTCATATGTTGAACCATTCTTGCATCTTTGGAATGAAGCCTATGTGATCATGATGGATGATTTTTTTTTTTAATGTGCTGATAAACTCGGTTTGCCAGTATTTTATTATTGAGAATTTTTGAAACAATGTTAATGAGTGTTATTGGTCTATAATTTTATCTTTTGAGTATTTGTGTGGTTTTGATATCAGGATGAGTGTGGCCTCATAAAATAAATTTGGTAATGTTCCTTCTGTTTCTTTTTTATGCTGATAATTTGAGTATTATTGCTTTAGTTCTTTTTTCAATGTCTGGTAGAATTCTGTGCTCAATCTGATTTACCTTGGGCTTTATTTTTTGGTTGGAAGACTTTCAATGACTGTTATAGTGATATTTTATTTGTATTGAAATGTGATTTTATTTGTATGTTAATAACATTTACTTGGGGTCAGAGCAAGCCATAGCAGAAGCTGGGTGGTGGTGGTGCACGCCTTTAATCCCAGCACTTGGAAGGCAGAGCTAGGTGGATCTCTGTGTGTTCAAGGATACAGCCTGATGTAGATATAATAGGATGAATGGGTAGATTAATGAACTTACTTCTAAAGAGCAACAACTCATTTAAAATGTTTTACATTGGTATAGATTTTAGTCTATTGATACAAACTTAAAGTTAATTTTGTTATACTGTGTGCATATTTATACTCGTGTTTAAGATATTATGTTTGTATAGCTCATTTTAAATTGAAATGGATAATTAAAAATAGATTAATAATTAGTCATCTATGATAATCATACTCATAGCCATGTTAGTTAAGTCTTCTAGATATACATAGAGATATTTCAGATAGATAGGTAATTTTCAAATACTTCAAAGACCTACAGAATATGGCATTTAAAATATTTTTAAAATTTAGACTTTCTGGACCATGAGACATGTCTGCTCCTGGCAGCACCGATTTACTTCAGAGAGGAGGATGGGCATTGAAGACACTTCATATGGAATTTATCTTCACCTTGGCAAAAATAGCCATTTGGGCAAGAAACTGTTCTTGCCTGGACTGCTCAATCAACTGGACAAGCAGGACCCATAGAAAGGTGACCACTGAACTTTGCTTGACAAAATGGTCCTTCAGGTTCCTGCTTCACAGAGGAAACTGCCAGACATTCTACAGGACACTGAGAGAAGTGACCAAGAGACTCTAGCCCTTGTGGGCTGAAGACAGATGCCCCAACTTTACAAAGGAACATTAGGTGACTGTCCAGGCTGCCAGCTGTCTCTGTCTACCCTGCAAGACTCCCAAAAAGTGCTCGCATCCTTCTCCCAGTTCTCAGGTAATATTACATCCTTCTGAGGTCTTTGATGTGATTGAAGACTAGATAGTTATAATTTCCTCAGTTATGATAAAAGATAAGTTAGATAAAAAACCTTAGACTCACAAATATAAGATAGATAGGATATCTTCTTTAATATTGTAACTGTAATTCTTGCTTGATAATTGTTTTGTTATATGTAATTGTACTATGTAAAAGTTAAAACCTTCCTTAAAAAAAAAAAAAAAAAGGGGAAGTGCTGTGGATATCACTCTATGTAAATAAAGTTCTGATTGGCCAGTGGCCAGGCAGAAAGTATAGGCAGGACAAGAGAGAAGAGAATTCTGGGAAGTAGAAGGCTGGGGAGAGACACCGCCAGCTGCCGCCATGAGAAGCAACATGTAAAGACACTGGTAAGCCACAAGCCATGTGGCAAAGTATAGACTAACAGAAATGGGTTAATTTAAGATAGAAGAAGTAGATAACAAGAAGCCTGCCACAGCCAAACAGTTTGTAAACAATGTAAGTTTCTGTGTGTTTACTTGGTTGGTTCTGAGCGTCTATGGGCCTGGCGGGTGAGAGAGATTTGTCCTGACTGGGCCAGGTAGGAAAACTCTAGCTACAACAGCCAGCATGACGACACATGCCTTTAATCTCAATACCAACCATAGAAGACCTGGAGGTCTGTACAGACAGGCAGTGACAAGGAGGTCATGTGGCTGGGTTTACAACCAATGAGAAAGCAGAACAGAAAGACTATAAAAAAGAGAAAACACACAGAAGTAGCTTTCTGGTGGAGAGGAAAGACAGCAGCATCAGTGAAGGGTAAGGTTTTCAGTTCTCAGCTATTGTTCTGACCTCTTGGCTTTTAACTCTGCAATTGGCTCTGTGTTTCTTATTTAATAAGACAGTTACATCTACAGACTGATTCTATTTTATTGGAGATTATATGTCTATTTAAATTGTTTATCTGATCTTGATTCAATTTTGGTAAGCTGTATCTATTGAGAAATTTGTCCATTTCTTTTAGATTTTCCAATTTTATGTAGTACAGATTTTTGAAGTATGACTTAATGATTCTCTGGACTTCCTCCATGTCTGTTGTTATATCCCCCATTTCATTTCTGATTTTGTTAATTTATATATTCTCTCTGCCTTTCAGTTAGTTAGATAAGGGTTTGTCTATCATATTGATTTTCTCAAAGAACTTTAATTTTGTTTCATTGCTTCTTCATAATGTTCTTTCTTTCTACTTAATTGACTCAGCCCTCAGTTTATTTCCTGCCTTTTACTTCTCTCGGGTTTGTTTGCTTCTTTTTGTTCTAGAGTTTTTAGGTGTGCTGTGTTATTAGTTTTTTTCTCTTTTGGGGGACCCACAATTAAGCTCCACAAAATCACACACAGAGGCCTATTCTTATTTATAAATACCTGGGCCTTAGCTTGGCTTGATTCCTGCTAGCTTTCCTTAACATAAATTATCCCATCTACCTTTTGCCTCTGGGCTTTTCCCATTATCCTACTTCTGTAATTCTTACTCTTACTTCATGGCTTGTTGTGTAGCTGAGTGGCTAGCCCCTGGAGTCCTCCTCCTACTCTGGCTACTTCCTTTTCTCTCCTCCCAGATTTCTCCTTCTATATATTCTCTTTGCCTGCCAGCTGTATCTAAACTTTCTCCTGTCTTGCTATTGGCTGTTATACAGGCACAGTAACACAGCTTCACAGATGTAAAGAAATGCATCATAAACTAAAGTAATACACCTTAAAGTAATATTCTACAACAGTGCTATTAAGTTGCTAGTTTCTTTATGCAGGCACTTAGTGCTATGAATTTTCTTATTACCACTTTCATTGTGTCCCATATGTTGGGTATGTTGTGCATTTGTTTTCATTGATTTCTAGGAAGTTTTTAATTTCTTATTTCTGCCTTGACCCAGTAATTATTCAGTTGTTCGGTTTCCAAGAGTTTGCAGACTTTGTTTCTCCTTTTGAAAACCCACTTTAATGCCTGATATTCTGATAGGATGCAATGTCTTATTTCATTTTTTTTTATATCTGTTGAGACTTGTTTGTAGTTGAGTATGTGGTCAATTTTGAAGAATGTTCCCTGAGCTCCTTTTAGGTTTGGGTGAAATGTCCTGTAGATATCTGTTAGATACCATTTGGTCCACAAAGCCTGTTAGCTCCAGTATTGCCTTGTTTAGTTTTTGTCTGCATGACCTCTCCATTGATGAGAGTGCAGTATTGAAGTATCCCACCATCAATATGTGAGTGTCAATGTGTGATTTAAGTTTTAGTAGTGTTTCCTTTGTAAGTGTGGGTGTCCTTGTGTTTCGGGCATAGATGCTAAGAATTGAAAAACCATCTTGCTTGATTTTTCATTCCTTGGATGAGTATGAAGTGTCCTTCCTGGGCTCTTTTAATTAACTTCAGTTTGAAATCTATTTGATTAGATAATACAATGGTTAAACCAGGTTGTTTTTTAGGTCCTCTTGCTTGAAAAAACTTTTTCCAACCTTTTACACTGAGGTAATATCTGTCTTTGATATTGAGGTATGTCTCTTGTATGCAACAGAAGGATGGATCCTGTCCTCATATTCATTCTGTTAGTCTGTGGCTTTCTACTTGGGAGTTGAGTCCATTGATATTGAGAGTTGTGAGTGACCAATGATTGTTAATTCTTGTTATTTTGTTGGTGATGGTGATAGTGTGTGTGTGTAATATATATATATATATATATATATATATATATATATATATATATATATATGACTATAGTTAAACCTTCTTGGGGTGGAGTTTTCCTTCTAGTACATTCTGTGGGGTTGAATTTGTGGATAGATATTATTTAAATTTGACTTTATCATGGAATATCTTATTTTTTTCATCTGTGGTGATTAAAATTTTCCCTGGGTATATCTGCACTGGCATATGTGGTCTCTTAAGATTTTGTATCACATCTGTCCATGCCCTTCTGATTTTTAGAGTCTCCATTAAGAAGTCAGGCATAATTATATTAGGTCTGCCTTTATATGTTACTTGGCCTTTTCTTCTTGTAGCTTTTAATATTCTTTCTTTTTTTCTGTGTGTTTAGTGTTTTGATTATTAAGTGGCAAGAGGTGTTTTTTATCTAGTCCAATCTATTTGGTGTAAGCTTCTTGTACCTTTATAGGCATGTCCTTCTTTAGGTTGGGAAAATTCTCTTCTATGATTTTGCTAAAAATATTTTCTGGACATTTGAGCTGAGAATCTTCTCCTTACATTCCTGTTATTCCTAGATTTTGTCTTTCTATACTATCCCATATTTTCTGGATGTTTACGTCAGGAATGTTTTAGATTTTACATTTTCTTTAACCAATGTATCCATTTCATCTGTCCTGTCTTCAACACCTGGGATTCTCTCTTCTATCTCTTGTATTCTGTTGGTGATGCTTGCATGTTCACTTAGACAGGTTGACTAGTTCTGGAATTCCTTCAGTTTGTGTTTCTTTATTGATTCTGTTTCCATTCTTGAGTCTTGAACAGTTTTTTAATTAATTTTTTATTTATAATATTTTCATATTTTGCATACTGTTCAAAGATCTCCCTTTCATCCTTCTTCCTGCTCCCCCAGGCTTCCCCCAAGCCTAGCCCAATCCCCTCTTACAAAAGGGTAAGGCCTCCCATGGGGAGTCAGCAAAGCCTGGTACATTCAGTTGAGGCAGATCCAAGCCCCTCCCCACTGCATCAAGACATCCAACCATAGGTAATGGGCTCCAGAAATCCAGCTCATGTACCAGGGATAGATCCTGATCCCATTGCCAAGGGTCCCTCAGACAGACCAAGCTACACAACTGTCTCCTGTATGCAGAGGGCCTACAGTTTTATTCATTTCCTTCAACCTTTATCCTTTCAGTATTGGATTTCTTCATCAAACATATTTAGTTTTGCACTTGATAAGGATTAGCTTTTGGCATTTGCACAGACAACCTACTTTTTAGAATAGGCAAAAGTGTTTATTAGCTAATAATTTGATTAAGTATTATATATACATATATATGTATATATATACATATATATAGTATGTGTGTATGTGTGTATGGATATATAACCTTATACTGTTTTGAGATTATAATATAATGACAGCATTTCTCCCTTCCCTTTCCTCCCTCTAAACCCTCCCGTGTACCCCATCTCACTCTCAAACTCTTGGCCTCTTTTTTCACTAATTTATATTCCAAATGTATATATGTACATTATATATATATATATGAATGTATATATACATATACATTATATATACTTCTAAATATAACTTCCTAACTTATTTATCCATACAATGTTGCTGGTGTTATGTTTTCAGAGCTGATCATTTGGCACTGGAAAACTAATTGCTGTGCTTGTCCCTGGGGAAGAACCTCTCCTGATCCCAGCTTTTCTCAGTTATTTATAGTTCTTTGTGCATGACCATTGGTTTTGTCTTGTTTAGCTCATGTCTGGGTGGTCACGTTGGTGAGACTTTATGGGTATAGCTTCTGATATTGCTAGGAGACACAGTCTCACAGCAGACTCCCTGATCTTTTGCCCCTTACTATCTTTTCACTTCTCTCCATAGTAGGACTCTGTCTGACTTATGCTTGTAGAGGTCTGGTGCATACCATCGCAACCACTGTGAGTTCATACATGCAATAGTTTTGCTTTATTCACAAAGCAGTTTCCTTGTAGTCTCTCTCTTCTGGCTCTTAAGATCTGCCCTCTCTTCCATAATGATCCCTGAGCCTTGGGAGAATGGAATGCATATATATATATTTGCGTTCATTCTGTAATTGGGCAACAATGTTTAAATGGAATTACTTTATAATTGGGGAGAAACCACAAAATAACAAACAAAAAAGCCCAGTGCTGGGAACAGGTTCTCTCATTTGAATTTGATATCCAGGCAGGTCTCATAGATACCCCCAAACATTATAGGCCATTTCCGTTGCTATGTGTTATCCTCTAGAACTTGATGGTAAGACACTTGTGCAGAAGACATGTAGTTGTTTTAGTACAAGAATAAATCAAGCTGATGTTACATTATTTTTATCTAAACACTTTATTTTTAATTGACTAATAAGATTAATATATACTTACAGCGTAGAACATGTTATAAAATTAAAATAATATTTTGAGACATGCAAGTTGGCTTGGCAGGTGCTAGCCTTTGCTTCCAACACTTGTAACCTGAGTCCAGTCCCAAAGTGCCACATGATAGAAAGAGAAAATTGACTCTTCCAAGTTATTCTCCCACTTCCACATCCATCATGTGGCATATGCAAACACACACAATTTTTAAAGTAATTTTAAAACTAAAATGTAGTTTTTCACATATTTGTGAAAATATAAAAAAATCTATGAGGGGAATGTAGAAGAATGAGAAAAGATGGTAAAGGAATCTGTGTGTCATCAAGACAGAATGCAATGATAGCCTAGGTTGCAAGGGGACAAAATAAATTAAAAGAATATTTTCCCTTTTTAAGTTTTGCCTATTCTCTTTTAATTTCATACCTATATTTCTTCTGTGGCCTACCTCCAAATATCACACTCTCTTCTAATTTTTTTTTAAAAATTCACTGAGTCCAAAATAGTAATGCCCATTTGTGAATGGACAACCCAACAGGGACCATGAAAACTGACTCTCATTGCCCCAGAAGTCATCAACTGGCAATAAATAGTTCTTCAGCTATCAGTAAGGCCTTGTGAGGCATTTCTCTCTCCATGCTGGAATGCTGACTTGGATTGATCTTATACAGGTCTTTGGCAGGTTGCAGTAGTTCCTGTGCATTCAAGAGTATGTAAGTATTGCATGTGCAAAAGACAATATTCTGTGAAAGTATCTCCAAACTCTTTTATAATAATTCTACCCTCTCTTCTGAACATTGGGAACTGAGTTGGCAGAGATGTCCTATTTAGGGTTGAGTACTTTACAGTTTATTGCCTTCATTTTGAACAGTTTTGAGTATTTGAATTAACCACCATCTACTACAGAAAG
This sequence comes from Onychomys torridus, assembly GCF_903995425.1. Lineage (NCBI taxonomy): Eukaryota > Metazoa > Chordata > Mammalia > Rodentia > Cricetidae > Onychomys > Onychomys torridus. The sequence continues at coordinate 27,122,796 of NC_050466.1, read as the reverse complement.
AATCTTATCTGACAAAGGTTTTAGAAGGCAGTCTGATATTATGTACATTTAGTAAAATAATTTCTAAGGCCTATGATGTCCCCAGCCACAGTTCTGGGTTTTGTTCTTTGTGGTAGGAACGAGTTCTCTCCTATAGCATGGGCCTCACATCAAATTTAAAAGGTACTGATTACCTCTATAACATTCAGGTCACTATAGAATTGATGTGAATATCTTGCTAGACTAGTAATTATTGTAGCTCTTGGGGCTCATAGCTGGTCAAGGCTGCTGAAGATTTTTCTCCACCAGCAGCCTGCACAGCACTTCTGATACTATGAAAGCTAGGAGAAAGACTCCAGGTCAGTACCATCTTGAACTTTCCATGTCTTTTGAACAAAACATGTGATGTCTTTGGCAATAGGATCATACCATCTAGTTCTGGTGAGTATCCAAGTGCAATGATCTCTCTGACCAACAAAGTTTAAGGGGCATGGGTATCCCATGTCTTACAGTGGACTTTTTGTTCGGTAACCTATGGCTTCTGGGGAAATAGTTATCCCCATTGTATGACAGTTCCAAATAACCTTTTTTTTGTTTTGTTTTCTCTTTTTTTTTTGAACATTGAATTTATTACCTTTTTCAGAATTTTGTAGCTAAGTACTGTGTTTATATTATGTCCATTCCACACTCTCCCATTCCATTCTCTCCCAATCTAACTCGTCCCTGTCCCTCCCACTCTCTTAATTTCATGACTTACACCTGTTCCTCTTTGTGTGTGTGTGTGTGTGTGTGTGTGTGTGTGTGTGTGTGTGTGTGTGTGTGAAGTTTATAAAATACAAATTTCCATTTGGGTTTTAAAACATCATTAATAATAGTTATACTTCCCCTATACCACATCTTTCCTACTCTCCCATTTCTCTGCCTACACAGAATTCAGTCCACAATATTCCCATTTCCCTGTTAATACCACCTGTTACACTTTTTTCCTATCATTAACTATTTCTTTCCCACCCTGACCCTTTTCTAATTTCCTAACTTTGACAGTTACACCAATTTAAACATAAAGATCTAAATATTTGAAGCTAGGATCCAAATATGAAAGAAAATATGTATGTCTTTTCTGAGCTTAGGTTACCTCACTTGATATACTTTTTTTAGCAATATCCATTTACCTGCAAATTTCATAATTTATTTTTATTTAATTTCTCTTGTATATGTATACTACATTTTTATGATCCATTCATCAGTTGTCATCTAGACTGATTCCATTCCCTAGCTATTCTGATTAGAGCATCAATAAACAGGAGTGTTCAGGTATCTCTATAGTATAATAAAGAGCCTTTTGATTATATGCCCACTAGGAATAAAGCTGAGTCATATGGTATTTGTGTTTCATTTAATTTTTACCAAGTAGCATTAAGCAAAAATCTTCTCTCTCATCTCCTTCATTCTCCATGGAAATTATGCTACACTGTATAGGAATGATTTTTACTACTTAATTTGTGTCATGGAAGGGAAATTAAATAGCATTTATCCTTTTAGGAATTTTTTTTCTTATGGTAGTATTCTTAAGATTCTTTCATGTATCATATAATACAATTTAATTCTTAAGGCATCATAGTGTTCTTAGGTATCATTATTTGCTAATCAATGACCACTTTAATTTCCTTACTCTGTCTACTGAGTATAGGCCTTCTATATGCATATGTGGAAATTGTGCTATGGTCATTCCCAGAAACTGGTAGTTCAAGAAGGCACTAGCCTTTTCATGCCCAGAAGATAACATTCCACAATACTCCATCCATTTATGTGGCTCTTACATTCTTTGTCTCCACTCTGCTGTGATGTTCTCTGAGATTTGAACACAGTAATATAGCTGTCCCATTTAGAGCTTTACTCAGTGGGTATTTATTCTGAGTACTTTGACAAACTATAAACTTCTGCCATAAATGCAGGCCACAGAAAGAAAGGTTTTTTTTATTAAAAATGACAGCAAAACTATTCTTTGATATAAATAAAAGTATTTAGAAGGCAATTTGACAGATACATGATGTTCATTTAGCAAAACATCAACAGTTTCCTTCTATTAGCTATGACCCTCCCCACAAAAAACCAGATTGCTTTTGTCTGGTCTTAGGATACCCCAGATGTGAATTCCCTCCTGTGAAGCAGAACTTAAATTCAATCAGAAATCTGCTTGCTATATGCATAACAGTCACGCACCTCCTTCACCAGCAGATGCATCTTACCTGGCATCTTGATGGTATATCAGGCAGGGTCTAGTGGTGAATCAGACTGTGGATGAAAATAGCAAGGCAGTAATTAGTTCTGGCACTTTCAAAGTTGGACAGCATGGGTGAATCATACAGTTTAGCCTGAGTGCGATTTCTCCATGTCTTTTAATACAAATGTATGATATTTTAGCAATACAGTGTTACAATCTGCTTCTTAGGGCAACCAACAGAAATAGCAACATCCTGTATTATTTAAGTGCCTCAGAAACCTCCAGAACCAACAATTCCTTTGGAGTTAGACCAGTCTCGCACTAGGATTTTTACCTAATAAACGCCTGGCTTCCGGTAGAATCTTCCTATGTTCACATGGTTCATTTGTTAAAACCCATTAATCGTTCTATAAAGTTCATAGATATAGGCTCTTTTGTCACCTTTTTGGGTGTCTTCTGTGCCTTACCCAACTTGAAAGTTTCCATAGTTGCTCCTGGTCTCTGAACCCATCTGAATTAATTTTCCATGTATACTCATGGCATGCAAATATTTTCTTAAATCTATAAAACTCTCAAGAAGCTAGCATTATATATCCATGAAATAAAATATTTTTGCAAAAAAAGATGGTATATGAAGGCCCCTAACCCACTCAAACCAGTGCCAGTTGATCTGAGACATCTGTAGTGAAAGAGTTACTAGAAAAAAAAAATGTTAGTAAAGTTCAATGCAGTATGAACAACTTCCATAATTTGTATCACTTGATCAGTCCAAAAGTCAATGTTGGGTCAGCATCATGGATGTGAGACACTGCCCTAATTAGCTCTCCGTCTACTTTTCCTATTTATTCTCCATGAGCCAATCTGCTTCTTGATGCTAAGTTTCTGCCATAGGGCTGCCATGTATCCCTCCATGTCTAATAATTTCAATGAGGCCTGGAGTTACTCTCATTGTACTGAATTGTCTAGGGAGACAGAGGTGGATGGTCATGATCTCATCTATTATACCCATAGACACTACCTGAATTTGACATTTCCTAGGCTTAAATTTATCATGCTATTTCTTCTCAATTAGCCACATCTGGAAGCAATGAGGGACCTGACGGGTTAGTGGACATAATTGGTTATCACTGAACTAAGCACAGGTTTTTTTCACCTGTACCATTCTATCATTTGTAGATTTTTTTGAAGTTTTTGCTTGGGATCTGCGGCCTTACAAACACTGAATTTGACTCTGTAACATGATTTTCTTTTATTTTTAGTCTTAGTAACTCTGGTTTAGCACTAATCTTGCCACACTTGGTTTTGAGTGACAAAGACGGATCTCTTCACATCTATATTATCCTTTGAAAAGCACAGTAAAACCACTTTAGTTCTTATGGAACCCTACTTTATGCAAGGCTTTGAGTTCCTTCTACCTGGTAAGTATCAACTCTTACTATGGAGTTCAGGGAAGCCACTGATGCTTCATGCCAATCCTGTGGTTCCTGCTGAGTCAACCCATTAACTTTCCTGTGAGCAGTCTTAATTGGTCCAATGAGATTAATCAAACACCACCTCTTTCATGCCCAATTTCCTTCTTCTATTGTCCTCTAGTCACCTGATAATCATGGGAAATGAGCCTGTTATAACTAAGTGGATTGTATAAATGAATTTATCAGCAGCCATTTTTCCCTCATAGTCTCATATCTTGTAACCTTTGTCTTAAGTATGGATGGGCAGTTATATTACAACATTTCTCTGCATCCATAGCACTTGCATTGATTCCATCTCCACCATATTGCACAATAAAGTAAGACAGCCAGTGACAGGCTTATTTATTTCTTCTATTAAAGCTTTTCCAGATTAAACAGTTCAAAGTTGGAATATTCTGATTATTGTAGTTCCCTGTACTGGACCTTTATTAATGTCCCCATCCGCATAAATTATCATGGATTTTCCCTTCCCTTGTAGTAAAGATCAGATCCAAGATATCGTCTATGACTTCTACATCACTATATCTTTTCTGTACAGTTCTTCCCAGACGTTTGCAATAGCTATTTTCATTTTGGTAGTTACTTTCTGTTAATATGCATCTGCTTGTCTCTCTCTGAGTCATTATCACAGTATCTTAATTATAATGATTCTTAATATCCTATATCAACTTCCATATCACAGTTTCACTTCTGAACTATGCTGAATATTCTTGCATGTGATCTTAGAAATAAATTTCAAGATATGCTAATTTTGTCATATAACTTTATTTGCATTAAAATTATAATTTATTAAACCTACATATTTTATAGGTGAATTTTTTTATAATTTAGCATAGATATGTTGATGATCAAGTTAGATTTAACATTTCTTTGTCTTCTCTTTAATAATTTTCAAATTTAATTTTTTTGAGGGGGAAATCACAAAGATGCCTAGGAGCAGACTTTATGGATCTTTTTTTTCATTTTTCTTTATTAAGAAATTTTCTATTCACTCTACATACCACCCATAGATCCCACCTCCTCCTTCCTCCCACCCCTGAGCCCTCCCTCTCAATCCACCCCACATCCCCACATCCCCCAAATCAAGGTCTCCCATGGGGAGTCAGCAGAGCCCAGCACACACTGAGCCTAAGCAGGTCCAAGTCCCTCCCCACTGCACCAAGGCTGTTCAAGGCTTCACACCACAGGCACCAGGCTCCCAAAAGCCTGCCAATGCACCAGGGAAGGATCCTGATTCCCCTGCCTGGGTGCCGCCAAAATAGTTCGAACCAAAAAACCATCTTCCATATCCAGAGGGCCTAGTCCAGTCCCATGGGGGCTCCACAGCCACCAGTCCACAGTTCTTGGGAAGAGGGGTTGTATGAGCAAGAATTGTTGAGACCATGATTGGAAAAAGCACAGGGACAAATAGCCAAACTAGTGGAAACACATGAACTGTGTACCAATAGCTGAGGTGCCCCCAACTGGATCAGGCCCTCTGGATAAATGAGACAGTTGATTAGCTTGAACTGTTTGGGAGGCCCTGAGGCAGTGGGGCTGGGACCTGTCCTTAGTGGATGAGCTGGCTGCTTGGAACCTGAATCTACCAGGCTGAGCTGACTCCCAGGGGAGTCCTTGCCTTTGAAGAGGCAGGAATGGGGGGTGGATTGGGGTGAAGTAAAGCCAGCAAGCGAATTGTTTGTCATCAATTATTAATTTTTCCTTAATTTGAAAAAATATTTTCATTTTTTCTATTCTTTGAAAGCTTCATACATGTTTATAGTGTGATCATATCTACCAAATGACTCCTTTCCTACTTTATGATCTTTTTTCAGTCACCACTGAGTCCAACTAGTACTTTCCATTTGTGTATGACTAGAGGGTTATTGTGGAGTTAACATGAGGAATCTACCAGTGTCTGGCCACACTCCTATAGAAAAGTTATACTTCATCATCCAGCATCTACCAATTGCTAATAAAGCCTCAGATAGGGATGGGGGTGAAATTTTGACTAGTTTGATTTTGTCTGAGTATCTTGTGGGTAACTTCAGCTGCTGTGGGTTAATATGTGCACCAGCCAAGTCATGTGTATAGAACAAATTTACACAGCATTTCTCCCTATCTTCTGGTGCTTACATTCTTTTTTGTTTTGTTTTAGAACATTAATTTAATTGAAATAAAGTTTTTTACATAATATATTCTGATCATGGTTTCTGCTACCTAATCATCTACTCCCAGATCCTACTTACTTCCTCACCTATCCAATTCCAGGCCTTCTTTCTCTTTGTATCTTTAGAATATAGGAAAAACAAGCAAAAAAGAAAAAAAAACTAACCAAAAGAAACGGAATTTAAAAAACTAACAAAACAAGAAACACATGCACATACAAACCCAGACTATAAAAACATAAGATTAGAAACCATAATTAATGACAAGTAAGATTTTTTAATGCCCAAAGCATTAAAATACAAAACAAAATCTACAATTGTACCACTGAGTTCAATTTGTATTGGCCATCTACTACTGCACATGGGGCCTGCCCTTGTATACCCAGTGAGACTTCATTGGAGAAACAAATTTTTCCTTTTCAAGGAGATGTTAATTTAAGATAGCTTCTTGGTTAGGGATAGGAGCTTGTATCCACTTCCTACTCTCAGTTCTGGAAACCCATATTGCTTGAACTTGTCCTTGTCTTGTGTGTACCACCCACAGTCTCTGTGAATTCTTATGTGTGTCAGCCATGATGTGTCTGGAAGACACTGTTTCCTTGTCCTCCAGCTCTTACAATTTTTCTGGCTCCTCCACTTTTGCTCACAATGTGCTCTGCAGATCTTCATAATTTGTTCTTCATTTCTTTTTTTTTTTCATAACCTACTGAATCTAATTGGTGATACCCATGTACTTGCATGTGAAGGTGATCACTGGAGCATGGGCAACCCATTGTTGCAATCGTGACAATGAAAGCCATGGGGGTAACCAATAGCTTTCTGATTTAAGGCCTAATTTATGGGAACAAATTTGTATTTAGTACTGTAAATCTGGAGAAAAAGCTGAGACCAGAAAATAAAAACTACCCTGTACTTTAAAAAATCCATTCACCAATAATTTGTTTAAACTATTAATGTTTACTCTCATAGTAAGCCAGTAAGTAGTGGGCCTCTTTGGTGTATGCTTCAATTCCTGCCTCCAGGCTTCTGCTTGCACTCCTGCCTTGGCTTCCTTTGATGATAAGAAGTAATAAACCCTTTCTTTCCCCAATTGGCTTGTTCACTGTTTTATCACAGCAATAGAAAGCAAACTAGAATATTTCACTTTCAAACTTGTCTCCAAGTGCTCATATGAAATAGGTGTTAATTTATATTTATATGTGAAAATAAGCAAAATTACACATATGTAATTCTTTTTCTCTTACGACAGAAAAAATGGCATTGTTTTCTTTACAGAAAAAGATTGTTACCATATCTCTCCATAATGTTTATGGAAAATACACAGTTACTGAAAATAAGTATATGTAATTTATTCAACAATTACTTCATTGGAAAACATCTATTTTTAGCATTTTACTTTCTAAGAAAATTATGAAATTAGTATCCCTGAAACAAAAACCAAAACTAATCATCTGGGAGCACAGTTATCATCTTTTATAGAGCCTTAAACAAATGAGAATTTAGAAGCCCACCTATTTATTTCCCAATTTTCTTGAAATAACACTAGCTATAAATTCAAAAAGTGATGACCCACAAGAATGTGTAGGTTGGTAGTGTTACTGCATTTGCCCTCTCCACTGTTTTCTTGGATATTGTTTTGTATGTTTGTGTACTGTACACTAGGATATATGAGAAAGCAATCTGAAATAGATTCATAGGACCCAAATCAGTCAACTTCCTATTCATGAGGCCCCAGAACCTTTTAGTACATAGCTACTAAATGCACATTTGAACAATCTAACACTATTTACTGAATAAAAAGCACACTCGAGATCTATAAGAAAGGAAAGGTATATGTAATAACAATAAGAACATACTTTGGATAACTAGAGAGATGACTCAAGAGGTTGAGTGCAGAAGACATGGGTTTGGTTCTCAGCACCCAAAACTGGTTATTCAAACCACCTATAACTCCCAAATCCAGGGAATCTGATGCTTTCTTTAGGCCTCCATGGACACTTGCATGTATGTGCAGCATATGCATATACTCAGGCATACACACATATACATAAAATAAAACAAATCTTGACAAAATTACTTTAGAGACATAAATAATTGGAGCATGAAATCAGTTACAGCTTTATTGATCATTCTATTAAATGCCAAGGAATGATGTTGCCTCCACCAATATTCCTGTAATCTGGCATTTAGAGTAGTTCCCAGAGTTCAATGATCCTTAAAAGCATTTTCTTTGAACCACAAATGCTCCATACTCCTTGAAGTCTTCAGCAGTGACCCACATTTGCTTGAATGTTGTCAAGGAAGTCATGACAGATCCACCAATCCAAGCCGAGTAGCATCTGTCTGGGGAAGCTGTGATCTTGATTGGGGTTCCCTCAAAAGCCAGAACTTCCAGTTCTTTCAGGAGTCTATCCTGTAGCCCAGGAAACAGGGTGGTACCTCCAGACAGCACAATATCAGCAAACAGGGTCTCCTGGATGTCAGTGTCACACTTCATGATGCTGCTGCAGACCATTTTTGAGATTCCTAGATCATGAATACCTAGATGATCAGGTGTAAAAAGAACCTCAGGCACCTGGCACAGGTGATCACTCATCTGGATGATATTCCCATCCGGCAGTTGATATTCCTTTAGGGCCTGCTGATAGTTCTTGTGGGTTTTTTTATGTCCCCAGGTGACAGTACATAACTTCTTTTTTATGTCATCCACCACTGCTTTGTTGAGGATGCAGGGGAAGGTGTAGCCTTTAGCAAGAAGGAGTCGGGTGAGGTGTTCTGTGATATCTCTTCCTGCCACATATAGTTTGGTGATACCATGAGGCAGAGAGTAGCCCTCATAGATGGGGACAGTACAAGTGACCCCATCTCCACTGTCTACTACCAGGCCAGTGATACAGGCAGAAGCACACAAGGCTCCTACCGCATGATTGCAAAGGTACAAGGCAGGTACATTAAATTTCTCAAACATTATTTCTGTGGTCTTCTCTCGGGTCTCTCGTGGGTTCAAGGAGGGCTCAGTCATAAAAACTGGCTGTTCACTGGGTTTCATTCCTAGTTCCCACTCAAAAAGGTCCCTCCACAGTTTTTCCATGTCATCCCATCTAGTTACCAGTCCACGCTCAACAGGATAGTGCAGGTATAAGCCATCGTACATACCCTGGGCTTCTTCTCCCACAAAGTACCTTTTCCGATTGGTTCTTGCTGATGGTGTATTGAATTTTGGGTAGCCAACAACAGAGTTGATGACATGTCGGGGTCCAATCTCTCCTGAAATTCCAACTTTACAGAGTCCAGAACCATTGTCAAAAATCACAGCTGGAATATCTAATACAGCTGGATTAAACATGTCTAGATTCGATCTTCTGCACGTTACAATAGAAGGTATACTTGGACCACCCAGAGGGACAAAATATGCCCCAGTTGTTCACAGTCTATCAGAGCTGCAGGTCCTTAGGCCATGAATGTTATCTCCTTTCTGATGGTTCAGAGTCTGCTGAGAGTAAATTTCAGGTATACTTGCTCCTTATGTCACAATGTAGCCATGACAATAACTGCATGCAGTCAGAATCATCAAGAGGTGGGAGGGGAGCTTTGAGCCAACACTGCTCTTCATTTGGTGAGAGACGAAATACTAGAGATAAGCCATCCTTTATCCTAGCTTGCAGTAGCGTATGATCTCAAATCAAACTAAAGTTACATGTCCCAGAATTCAGTCTTTATTTTTTTATGTTTCATTTATTTGTTTGTTTTTTTTTTTATTGAAAATAGATTCTTCTTTCAATGCATCCCAAACATGGTTTCCCCTCCCTCCTCTCCTCCTAGCTTCCCTCCCACTTCCCCTCTCCCCCAGATCTACTCTCCCTCTATTTCCTCTTCAGAAAAGAACAGATCTTCAAGAGATATCCAGACAGGACAAAACAAGATATAATAAGGCAAGGCAAAAGCCTTCATATGGAGACTGGACAAGACAACCCAATAGGAAGAAAAGAGTCTCAATAGCAGGCAAAAGAGTCAGAGATACACCTACTCCCACTGTTAGGACTCTCAAGAATACCAAGCTAACAGGCCTAACATATGGAGAGGACCTGGTGCAGACCCATGCAGGCCCATGAGAGCTCTGCTTAGTTGATTTGGTGGGCCATTTTCTCCTAAAGACTGTGGAAGTCAGAGGGGATGGAGGACACAAATCTCTCTTTAAATGTAAAAGTGAAATGCAATTTCAACATACAAATTTTCTGAATATCTATTAAATAATGTAAAATGTGTATATTGTATAATATGTAGCATTAATGTTAGTAGTACGCCACATACTACATATTATATATAGTATGTAGTATAACATACCTCTAAAACTTTATACTATATATTAAACATAACATACCAAATACAAAGTATGTTATATATATATATGTATGTATGTAAAATGTAAAATTATAAATATATGTCTGTACATTTAACTATGTGTGTGCATATATATGTATGTAAATTCAGCAAGCAATCTTAATCTACTTTTTATTTTGTTATTGAGAAGGTTTTATGTATCTCCTACTGGCATTAATATTACTATATAGCAAAGGGTGGCCTTGAACTTCTGATCAATTTTCCCCAACACCTAGGTTCTCTGATTACAATTGCATACCACCACACATGGAACAATATATAGTGGTTTAGATAACAAACAAATGTGAATACCACATAGTGGTAGCACACGGCTTTAATCCAATCACTTGGCAGGCAGGGTCTCTGTGTGTTCATGGCCACACTAGGGAACAGAGCTAAATGTGGTGATACACATCTTTAATCCCAGTACCAACCATAGAGACCTGGAGGTCTGTACAGACAGGAAGTGAAAAGGAAGTGAGATAACTGGGCTAAGAGCCAATGAGAGGGCAGAACAGCAAGGCAATAAACATGAGGGTAGTCAGAAAGTAGCTCACTTTGGAAGCTGTGGCATGGTGCGCTAAGGTTAGCTGGTGGTTATTCCTATTTCCTTGATCTCTAAGGCTTTCACCCCTATATTTGCATCTGTGTTATTTATTTAATAAGACCACTTGAAAATTCGTCTACACTACACTTAATTGTTATTCATTGTGGATAAAATGTTATAGGGTCTGGCTATTATGAATAATGCTGCTATAAACATAGTTGATCAAGTATCATTGTGGTATGATTGAGAATCCTTTTGGGGTATGTGCCCAAGAGTTGTGTAGCTGAGTTTTGAGGTAGCTTGATTACCATTTTTCAGAGAAACCACCATATTGATTTTCAAAGTGGTTATATAAGTTTACACTCCCACCAGCAATGGAGGAGTGGTCCTCTTGCTCTACTTCCTCTCCAGCATAAGCTGTCATCAGTGTTTTTGAACTTAGCCATTCTGACAGGTATAAAATGGTATCTCAGTGTCATTTTTATTTGCATTTCCCTGATGACTAAGGATGTTGAACAATTCTTTAAATGTATTTTGGCCATTTGAGAATTCTCTGTTTAGGTATGTACCCCATTTTTAAATTGGGTTATTTGGTGTTTTGATGTCCAGTTTCTTGAGTTCTTTATCTATTTTGGAGATCAGCCTTCTGTCAGATGTGGGGTTGGAAAAGATTTTTTCCCATTCTGTAGGCTGCCGCTTTGTCTTATTGACAGTGTCCTTTGTTTTACAGAAGATTTTTGTTTCAGGGGGTCCCATTTATTAATTGTCAATCATAGTGTCTGTGCTACTAGTGTTATATTCAGGAAGTAGTCTCCTGTGTCAATGCTTTCAAGGCTAGTTTTCACATTGTCTTCTATCAGGTTCAGTGTAACAGGATTTATGTTGAGGTCTTTGATCCACTTGTTTTGTACAGGTTGATAGATATGGATCTATTTGCACTCTTCCACATGCCAGCATCCAGTTATGTCAGCACCATTTGTTGAAGATGCTTTCATTTTTCATCGTGTAATTTTGGCTTCTTTGTCAAAAATCAAGTATTCATAGGTGTGGTCATTTATGTCATCAATTCCATTGAACCACATGTCTAATTTTAATGCCAATACCAAGCTATTTTTATTAGTGTAGCTCTATAGTAAAGTTTGTAGTCAGCGATAGTGATGGCTCTGGAAGTTCCTTTATTGTACAGGATTGTTTTAGCTATGCTGGGATTTTTGTTTTTCTGTATGTAGTTGAGTATCGTTCTATTCAAGTCTATGAAGAATTGTGTTGACATTTTGATAGGGATTGCATTGCCTTTGTAGATTGCTTTTTTTAACATTGCCATTTTTACTGTAATAATCCTATCTATCCATTAACATGGGAGATTGGGAGATCTTTCGATTTTCTGATATATTCTTCGATTTCTTTCTTCAAAGACTTGAAGTTCCTGTCATACAGATCTTTTACTTATTTGGTGAGAGTTACCCCAAGGTATTTTGTATTATTTGTATCTATTGTAGAGTGTGTTGTTTCTCTCATTTATTTCTTAGCCAGTTTATTCATTTGTACATAGGAGGGCTACTGATATTTCTTTTGTCTTGTATCCTGCCACATTACTGAAGGTATTTATCAGCTGAAGGAGTTCCCCATATCATAACTGCAAATAGTGTAAGTCTGACATCTTTCTTCCCAGTTTGTATTCCCTTCATCTCCTTTTGTTGTCTTAGTGCTCTAGCTAGAACTTCGAGTACTACATTGAATAGATATGGACAGAGTGGACGGCCTTGCCTTATTCCTGATTTTAGTGAAATAGCTTTGAGTTTCTCTCCAATTAAATTGATGTTGGCTGTCAGCTTGCTGCATATTGTTTTAGTATGTTTACATATGTTCCTTGTATTCTTGATCTCTCCAAGACTTTTATCATGAAGTGATGTTGGATTTTGTCAAAGGCTTTTTCAGCATCTAATGCCATGATCATGTAGGGTTTTTTCTTTCTTTCAGTTTGTTTATTAATGGATTATGTTGACAGATTTTATATGTTGAACAATGCCTGCATCTCTGGGTGAAGCCTACTTGATCATAGTGGATGATTTTTTTGTGTTCTTGGATTTGGTTTGCCAGTCTTTTATGTAATATTTTTGCATCAATACTCATGATGGAGATTGTTCTGTAATTCTCTTTCTTTTTTGCATCTTTGTGTGATGTGGATATAAGGGTAACTATAGTCTCCAGAAAGAATTTGACAGTGTTCCTTCTGTTTTTATAACATGGAACAATTAGAGGTGTATTGTTGTTAACTCTTCATTGAAATTCTGATAGGATTCTGCATTGATACCATCTGGCCCTGGGCTTTTTTGTTTGGGAGACCTTTAATGAGTACTTCTATTTCCTTAGAGGTTACAGGTCTATTTAAATTGTTTATCTGGTCTTGATTTAGTTTTGGTATAGTGTAGCTATCAAGAAAATTGTCACTGGGTGGTGGTGGCACACACCTTTAATCCCAGCACTCAGGAGACAGAGGCAGGCAGATCTTTATGAGTTCGAGGCCAGCCTGGCCTCCAAAGTGAGTTCCAGGAAAGGTGCAAAGCTACATAGAGAAACCCTGTCTCAAAAAAAAAAGAGAGAGAAAAGAAAAAAGAAAAGAAAATTGTGCATTTCTTTTAGATTTTCCAACTTTGTGGAGTATAGGTTTTTGAAGTATGGCCTGATGATTCTCTGGATCCCCCTTTTCATCTCCAATTTTGTTAATTCAGATATTCTTTCTCTGCCTTTAGTTAGTTTGGATAAATGTTTGTCTATCTTGTTGATTTTCCCAACGAACCATCTTTTTGTTTCTATTTCATTGATTCCAACCCTGAGTTTGATTATTTCGTGTCCTCTACTCCTCTTAGGTGAGTTGGCTTCTTTTTTGTTTTAGAGCTTTCATGTGTGCTGTTAAGTCACTAGTGTGAAATTTCTCCAAGTTCTTCATGTGGGCACTTGGTGCTATTAACTTTCCCTCTTAGCACTGCTTTCACAATGTCCTATAAGTTTGGGTATGTTGTGCAATCATTTTCATTTAATTCCAGGAAGTCTTTAATTTCTTTATTTCTTCCTTGACCCAGTGGTAATTCAGATGAGAGTTGTTCGGTTTCCAGGAGTTTGTAGACTTTCTCTAGACTGTATTGTTGTTGAATTCTAATTAACACATGGTGATCCGAGAAGATACAGAGGGTTATTCCAATTTTTTTATCTGTTATGATTTTCTTTGTGACTGAATATGTGGTCAGTTTTAGATAAGGTTCCATGAGTTGCTGAGAAGAAGATATATTCTTTTGTGTTTGAATGAAATGTTCTATAGATGTCTCTTAAGTCCATTTGAATCACAATATTTGTTAGTTCCTTTATTTCTCTGTTAAGTTTCTCTCCAGAAGACCTGTCCATTGGTGAGAGTAGGGTGTTGAAGTCTCCCACTATTAATGTGTGGGGTTTGATTTGTGATTTAAGCTTTAGTAATACAAATGTGTGTGTCCTTATATTTGGGGCATAAATGTTCAGAATTGAGACTTCATCTTGATGGATTTTCCTGTGATGGATATGAAATGTCTGTTTTCCATCTCTTGATTAATTTTTGTTTGAATTCTATATTGTTAGATATCTTGCTTCTTAGGTCCATTTGATTGGAAAACTCTTTATTCTGAGGTAATAATGCCTGTCTTTGAAGATGAGGAATGTTTCTTGTATGTTGCAGAAGGATGAATCCTGTTTTTGTATCCATTTTGTTAATCGGTGTCTTTTTATAGGCTAATTGACTCCATTGATATTAAGGAATAGTAGTGGAAAGTGATTGTTAATTCCTGTTATTTTTTACTTTGTTGGTGGCGGTGGTAGTGTGGTTGTGTTTCCCTTCTTTGGGTTTTGCTAGTGTGAGATTATCTATTGCCTATGTTTTTGTGGGTACAGATAACATCTTGGATTGGAGTTTTTTTATTACATCTTTGAAGGCTTCTATCATCTTCATAAAGCTAATTTCGGTTTCATCTGAATCACCTATAGGGACTGTTGATGTTATTAAAGAGAGATGTTCAAGGGAAGAATGCTGGGATAGGTGAGAATGGGTGGTAGAGTTGTTCTTTTGGAAACAGGAGTCTAGTGGCAGGCAGGAGCAGTGGTGTGGCCTCACAGATGACTATTTTTATTGTTCATTAATCAGTTTATGGACACCTAGGTTGACTCACCCTCCCTTTTATTGAAAATATATTAGTTTCTCATAGACTATATCCTGATTAGAATTTCCTCTCCCTCTATTTCTCCTAGTTCCTCCCCAACTCCCTTCTAATCTTGACTCACTCACTTTCTGTCTCTCATTAGAAAAGAGCAGGTTTCTAAGAGATAACAACAAAACATAATTAAGATAAAACAAAAATAATTACATCCAAGTTAGACAAGTCAAACCAATAGAAGGAAAAGAGCCCCATGAGAAGGCACAAGAATCAGAGACCCACTCATTTCCCTCCCAGGAGTCCTATAAAAATACTAAACTGAAAAAAAAAGCTATAATATATATGCAGAGGACATGGTGCAGAACTGTGCAGTCCCTGTGCTTGCTGCTTTATTTCTGTGAATTCATATGAGCCTTGCTTGTTTGATTTAAGGGACCTTAGACTCCTGCTATCCTCCATCTGCTCTAGCTCTTCCATTTTCTGCCTCCTCTCCTATGGGGTTCTTTGAGCTCTGAATGGAGGGATTTGATGGAGACATCCCATTTAGAGCTCAATGTTTCAAGGTCTCTATGTAATATCTGACTGTCTCTATATTTGTATATATATATGTTGCAGGAGAGAGCTTCTCTGATGATGGCTGAATAAGGCACTGATATATAAGTATAGAAGAATATTAGGAGGTGTTTTACTGCTCCTTTTTTAAAAAGACCAGCTTTATTTGGTTTTAACCTTGGTCTCTTGTCTCTGGACTATGTAACCTCTGGTTCTTAGTCAGCCAAGTAGTATCAGGTAAGGGTTCTGTGTCATGGAGTAGGCATTAAGTCATATCAGAGGTTGGTTGGTTACCTCCACAAGATTTATGCCACCAATGTACTATAATATTTTGCAGGCAGGACAACATTGTATGTCAAAGAGTTTGTGGCTGGGTTGATGTTTACATTTCAATGGGTTTCATAGACTACAGAGTACCTTCTAGTACCAAAGGCACAAAAATGTAGGGGTGAAGGTTCTATGTAAGCATCAGCTTGTGGGTGTTGTCCTCAGCAATGGGGTCTTACTCTCAGTTTGTGGAGAGGAACCTATTGTCTTGACAAAAGCCTGGTTTGTTAGGGGATTCCCATTGGGCCCCTTTGGTTAACAATTTATTTGGATGTAACCCATTCCTGGTACTGGAAGCTTTATTTGGTGACAAGAGATGACAACTTGGGACTCTCCCTGATTATTTGCAAATTTCACTAGAATCGTTTTCATATATTTTAGAAAGTTTTGACTGCTTTAGGTTTCTGACTGCTTTAGGTTTACATATCACTCCTCAAAGTCCTCTTAATTTAGCTGGCTCTCCACATATCCCCTCCCCCATATCCCTTCCCCTTCTCCAACTTCCTCCACTTCCTGACCCACCCTGAACCTAGTCTACCTATAAAACTATTCTATTTCTCCCACCCAGGGAGATGCATGTGTCCCCCAGGCCTTTTCTCTATGCTTAACCTCTCTGGGTCTATGGATTAAGGCTTGGTTATCATTTCCTTAAGGTTTAGTATCCACATGTAAGCTATTATAAACCATATCTATCTTTCTATGTCTGGGTTACATAAGTAAGGATGAATTTTTCTTTTTCCATTCTTTTGCCTGCAAGTTTCATTATGTCATTTTTTTAACAGCCAAGTAATGCTACATTGTGTAAATGTGGCACAGTTTTTCTATCCATTCTTCTCTTGAGGGACATCTAGGTTGTTTCCAATTTCTCACTGTGGTGAGCAGCGTAGCAATGAGAATGATTGAGCAAATGTCTGTGGTAGGATAAAATGTCCTTTGAGTATGTGCTCAAGAGTGGTGTAGCTGGATCTTGTAGTAGATCTATTCCTAACATTCTGAGGAACCATCATATTGATTTTCATAGTGGATGTACAAGTTTTTACTCCCACCAGCAATGGAAGAGTGATCTCCTTGTTCCATATCCTCACCAACATGAACTGTTATGTGTGTTATGGATCTTAGCCCTTCTGTCAGGTGTTATGGAATAGCAAAGTTGTTTCAGTTTGTGTTTCCTGGATGGCTAAGGATGTTGAACATTTCCTTAAATGTTTCTCAGATGTTTGAGTTTCCTCTGTTTGGAATTCTGTTTAGAACTGTACCCCATTTTTAAAATTGGATTATTTGGTTTTCTGATATTTAGTTTCTTGAGTTCTTTATGTATTTTGAACATCAACCCTATGTCAGATGTAGAGGTGATAAAGATCTTTTCCCACCCTGTAGTTGCTGCTTTGTCTGATTGACAATGTACTTTGCCCTACAGAAGATTTTCTGCTTCATGAGGTCTTATTTATTTATTTATTTATTTATTTGTTTGTTTGTTTGTTTTTTTGAGACAGGGTTTCTCTGTATAGTTATGGGGCCTGTCCTGGATTTCACTCTGTAGACCAGGCTGGCCTCGAACTCACAGAGATCTACCTGATTCTGCCTTCTGAGTTCTGGGATTGAAGTTGGGTGCTGCCACCACCACCCGGCGAGGTCTCATTTATTAATTGTTGGTCTTAGTGCCTGTGTTAATTATGTTCCATTCATAAGATTATTTCCTGTTCCAAGGCTATTCCTCATTTTCTCTTTTATCAGGTTCAGTGTATCTGGTTTTATGTTGAGATCTTTGATTCACTTGGTGTTGAAGTTTGTGAACTATGGTAAGTATTAATGTGAAATCTTCTGCATACAGCAATTCAGTTTGTTCAGCACCATTAGTTGAAGATTCTGCCTTTTTTCCATCATGTATTTTTGACTTCTTTATAAAAAAATATAGGTTTTCATAAGTGTGTGGGTTTATGTCTAGGTCTTCAATTCAATTCCATTGACCAATACATCTGTTTTTATGCTAATACCATGCAGGTTTTATTACTATAACTTTGTAGTATAACTTGAAATAGAGAATGGTGAGACCTTCCACAGTTCTTTTATTGTTGAAGATTGTTTTAGCTATTCTGTTTTTTGTTTGTTTGTTTGTGTATGTGTGTTTCCTTACGAAGCTGAGAATTGTCTTTCAAGATCTGTGAAAAATTGTGTTGGCTTTTTTATGGGGATTTCATTGATTCTATAGATTGCCTTTGATAAAATGGGCGTTTTTGATATGTTAACTCTACCAACCCATGATCATGGGAGATCTTTCCATCTTCTGATATCTTCTCCAATTTCCTTATTCAAAGACTTCAATTTTTATCATACAGGTTTTTCACTTGCTTGGTTAGAGTTAGTCCAAGATACTTTATATTATTTGAGACTATTTTGAAAGATATTGTTTCCCCAACTTCTTTCTTAGTCTGTTATTTGTATATAAGAGGTCTATTGAATATTGTGAGTTAATTTTGTATTCAGCCACTCTGCTGAAAGTGTTTATCAGCTGTAAGATTTTCCCAGAGGAATTTTCAAGGTTACTTTGTATGCTATCATGTACATATAAAGGTACTTTGAAATGTTAACTTCCAATTTATATTTCCTTGATCTCCTTCAGTTGTCTTATTGCTAAGTCATCAAATACTATATTGAATATGTAAGGAGATAGTGGAGAACCTCCTCTTGTTTCCAATTTTAGTGGAATTGCTTTCAGTTTCTCTCCATTGAGGTTGATGATGGCTATAGTCTCTCTGTAAATTTCATTTATTATGTTTAGGTATGTCCCTTGTATCAGTAATCTCTTGAAGAGATTTGTTGGATTTTTTTGTCAAAGGTCTTTTCTGCATTTAATGAGAATAGCATGTGGATTTTATCTTTCTATCTGTTTATATGATGAATTAAATTTATTGACTAAAATCTGTTGAACCATTCCTGCCTCTCTGGGATGAAACCTACTTCATCATGTTGAACGTTATTTTTGATTGGTTCTTGGATTCAGTTTACAAGTATTTTATTGATTTTTTTGAATTTATACTCATTAGGGAAATTTGCCTGTAATTCTTTCTTTGTTGGGTCTTTATGTAGTTTGGGTATCATGGTATCTGTGGCCTCATAAAACAAACTGAGTAATGTTCATTCTCTTTTTATTTTGTGGAATAATTTGAGGAGTATTGACATTAACTCTATTAAAGTCTAGTAGAATTCTTTTTTCTAAAACAATTTGGCCCTGGGCTTTCTTTGGTTGTTATAATTTTAATGGCTAGTGGTTATTGGTCTGTTTAAACTGCTTGCATAGTCTTTATTTAACTTTGGTAAGTAGTATCTATCAAATTATCCAATATTAAAATTTTTCCACTTTGGTTGAGTACAGACTTTTAAAGCATGTCCTTCTTAGTTTGTTAATTTGGATATTCACTCTCAGCATTTTAGTTTATTTGGATAATTGTCAGTCTTATTTATTTTCTCAAAAAACAAGCTTCTTGTTTCATTGATTTGTTTTTTTATATTTCTTGTTTGTTTGTTTCTATTCATTTCAGCCCTGAGTTATTATTTCTTGCCATCTACTCCTTTTGGGTGTGATTTCTTGTTTTTGTTCTAGAACTTTCTGGTGTGCTGTTAAATTGCTAGTGTAGTTCTCCCTTAATTTTTTACATAGGGCCTTAGTATTATGAACTTGCCTTTCAGAACCATTTCATTTGTGTCCCATAAATTTGTGTTTGTTGTGCATTCATTTTTACTGAATTGTATAAAGTATTTAATTTCTTTTTCTGCTATTTTTTATATTTTTTTTATTTTATAATTTAATTTTACATATCAGCCACAGATTCCCCTGTCCTCCTTACTCATGCCCCGCCCCCTGCCGTCCCCCACCATCCCTCCAACCCACCCCCCATTCCCATCACCTCCTGGGCAAGGACTTCCCTGGGGATTCAGCTCAACCTGGTAGATTCAGTACAGGCAGGTCCAGTCCCCTCCTCCCTTCACCCAGGCAGAGCAAAGTGTCCCTGTATGGGCCTAGGCTCCAAACAGCCTGCTCATGCACTAAGGACAGGTCCAGGTCTCACTGCCTGGGGGCCTCCCAAACATTTCAAACTAATCTCACTTATGCAGAGGGCCTGACCCAGTTGGGGGCTCCTCTATTTTGACCCATTTTTCATTCAGTAGAAAATTTCTCAGTTCCCATGAAATTGTAAGATTTCTCTTGTTTCTGGTTTCTGTTGTTAATATTCAGGGTTTTTGTTTGTTTGTTTGTTTGTTTGTTTTTATACAACCCAACCACCGTTTCCCCTTCCTCCTGTGGGTTTTCTTGTTATGTCCTTAAATGCTCTGGGTCCTACAATCATTCCTCCCTCTCTTCAGGAGGATTCCCTGAGCTCTGCCTAGTGTTTTTCTGTGGGTCTCTGCATCTCTTTCCACCACTGGCTGGATGAAGCCTCTGGATGACAAATGGGATACTCACCAATCTATGAGTATAGCAGAATATACTTAGGCATTAGTACATTGACATTTTTCACTAGTCCTGTTTGGTTCTATCCTAGGTCCCTAGGCTATATAGCCTCTGGGTCCTAGTGTACTAGGTGAGCTTTCTCTCTCCTGATATCAGTCTCATGCTGGACCAGTCATTGGTTGGCCACTCCCACAATCTCTTTGCCAGCCTTACCCCAGCATATTCCATAGGTACCTGAGTTGGTATCCCAATCCCTCCACTTAACAGTATTGCACTAACATTAACAGGAAATGGCCAGTTCAGGCTACATATCCTCTATTTCTAGGAGTCTTAGCTGAGATCATTCTTGTAGATTCCTGGGAGTTACCCTTGCATCGAGTTTCTACCTGACCCTGAAATGACCACATTCTTGGTGGGCATTTTCAGTACCTTCCCTAACCAACCCATACGATATCCGTCTTGTTCCCATCTCCACCTACCCCAAGTCTACTCATGGAATCTCTTCTATTTACTTTGCCTTACAGAGACTTCTAAGTTTCATGAGTTCCATTTTATCATCTTACTGTCTGTGCTATTGGTATTCCATTCAGGAAGTCATCTCCTCTGCCAGTGTGTTCAAGGCTTTCCCTACTTTCTTCTGTCAGGTTGAGTGTATCTGGATTTATGTTGAGGTCTATGATTGATCCACTTGGACTTGAGTTTTGTGCAGGGTGGTAGACATGGGTCTACTTGCATTCTTCTATCTGTTGGGGTCTGATAGGATACAGGGAGTTATTTCAGTTTTCTTGTGTCGGTTGAGACTTGCTTTGTATGTGGTCATTTTAGGAGAAAGTTCCATAAGATGCAGAGAAGAAGGTATATTCTTTTATGTTTCAGTCAAATGTTCTGTAAATATCTGTTGGGTCCATTTGATATATAATGTCTGTTACCTCCAGCATTTCCATTTAGATTTTGTCTGGATGACCTGTCTATTGGTGAGAGTGTGATATGGAAGTCTCCCACTATCCGTGTGTGAGGTTAATATGTTATTATGCTTTAGTAGTGTTTCTTTTACAAACTTGAGTGATCTTTTCTTTGGGGTCATGGATGTTGAGAATCACAATATTCTCTTGATGGATTTTTCCTTTGACTATGTAGACTTCTTCCCTACTGCCTTTGGTAAGTTTTGGTTTGAAGTCTATTTTGTTTGATGTTAAAATGGCTTCACTACCTTCCTTCTTTGGTACTTTTCCTTGAAGTATCTTTTTCCAAATTTGTGTTCTGTTTGCTTCTTGTAATTTAATAGGCATTTCCTTCTTTAAGATTAGGAAAATTTCTTTTTATATGTTTGGTAAGAATATTTTCTGGGCCTTTGACTTTGCTTTTTTTCTCCTTCTATTCCCATTAGTCTTACGTTTGATCTTCTCATAGTGTCTCTGATTTCCTAGAATTTTTTGTGTTGAGTTTTTTTATATTTAACATTTTCTTTGATGGGCATATCCATTTCTTTTATTTCATCTTCAATGCCCGAGGTTCTTTCTTCCATGTCTTGTCTGTTAGTGAAGCTTGCCTCTGTAGTTCCTGTTTGAATTACTAAAGTCTTCATTTGCAGAATACACTGAGTTTGTTTTTAATTGCTCTATTTCCATTTTCAGGTCTTAAACAGTTTTATTTGTTTTCTTCCACTATTTGTTTGCATTTTCCTGAATTTCTTTAATAGATATATACCTTTCCTCTTTAAGGACCTCTATCATATTCATATACGTCTTTCTCTTTGTGCTTTGACTATGTTCAAATATGTATGTTCAGGGCCTGCTGTGGTGGGGTGCTGGCACTAGTGGAGACATGCCATCCTTGCTGTTATTGTCTGTTTACCCTGGCATCTAGGCATCCAGAATTGGGAAGGTTATAGATCTAGGTGCAGATAATCTGGTTTTGTCACTGTTGGATGTAAGTATTTTGTTCCTTGGTTTCTACTTCCTCTGGTATTTGGGAGAGTACTTTGGCTATATATTGTCTGGAAGTAAATTTTCTGTGGAACTGGTATATTTGGCCACCAGGGTTTCCAGGTAAAGTGTGTTTCTGAGTATTGGGAGATGACACTTGGGAACAGAGATGACACTTGGGAACAGAGACACACTAGTCATCTGAGGGGGTTCACAGGTGGAAAGAAAGCAGAGTGTTCCCCTGGAATGTGCTCGTTTAGTCTCCGTGGAATTGGAGCAGATTGTGAAAAGAGCCCTTCCCAGAAGGTCTGCTATAGAGATGGACACAAGACTGAAGGGGCTTGGATCTGGCATAAGGAAAGGAGAGGTGAATAGCTGCAGTCAGCCTACCTGCTTCTCTCTCTAAAGGGGGATAGCAGAGAGTGTCTGCTGAAATTGGGGGCTGGGATAAAGCAGTAAGAGGAGGGGAGGAGGGGAGAAGGGGAAGAGGGGAGGAGGAGGGGAGGAGGAGGAGAGGAAGTTCTGTAGAATCAACTACAGATGGAGGTGTGGGAGGCTTTCACAGTTTTTCTGCTGCAGAGCTGGGGATGAGACAAGAGGATTGCACATGGAGGAACAGAGGGAAAGGTTAGGAACAGCAGTCCACCTACAGGGCACCTCTCACAGAGGTGACCTGTGTGTTAGCAGGGAGTGCCTGCTGGATTTGGGGCTAGGATAAAGCAGTGAGTTGGAGGAGGGAAGTTAAGAGGAGAAGATTTGTGGGAGCCACCAGAGATGCTCTTGGGGTAGGGGGGTGTAGAAGGTGCCCTGTTTCAGAGCTGTGGATGAGAGTGGGGTTTGAGTTTGGAGAGGAGCAGGGAGTGGTGAAGGTCTTCAGTCAGCTCACTTGTTTCCCTGGCCTGCTCAGCTTGTGTGTTTCTGGGAAATGGCTGCCAAGGTTGGAGACTGGGATAAAGGGATGATCTGTGTGAAGGAGGGTTGTGGGAGAAAATCTTTGTGATCTGTTGTTGGGGGACGGAGTCAGAGAGGAAAGGTAGAGTGCAGCAGGTGTTCTGTAACAGAGCTGGGGATGAGGCTGGGGGTTGTACTTGGAGGAGCAGAAGGAGAGGTGAAGGTCTGGGGTCAGCCTACCTACTTCCCTGGCAGGAATGGCTTGTGGGTTCATAGGGTGTGCCTGCTGGAGTTGGGCCCCAGTTTCTTTCTCAGTACTTTTGCTACTGGTGTATAGAGAGGCTACTGAATTTTTTATGTGGATGTTGTGACCTATCATTTTGCTGAAAGTATTTATCATCTCTAGGAATTTCCTTGTGTTGACTTTTGGATCTCTCACATATATGATGATAGCATCATATGCAATTAAGGATACTTCAACTGCTTGCTTTCCTATTTATATCCCTTTAATTCCATTTTTTCAGATTATATTTTTCATTTGTTTCTCAGTTTATTTATTTATTTATTATTCTTGTTTTTTGTTTGTTTGTTTGTTTGAAGACAGTTTCTCTCTACATAGCCCTGGCTTTCCTGGAACTCACTGTGTAGACCAGGTTGGCCTGGAACTCAGAGATCTACCTGTTTCTGCCTCTTTAGTGCTGGGATTAAATGTCAGCATAACCATACCTAGTCCATGTTTATAGATTATTATTTGTTTATATGTGTGATATGTACGCATATTTGCATGTGTCCATGTGAATATGAATGTGTATGTACATGTGTTCATGGAGACCAGAGATTGATGTCATCTTCTTCAATTGTTCTCCACCTTCTATATTGAATCTAGTGCTCACTGATTTAGGTAGTATGCCTAACCAGTTTTCCCTGGGCAGACTGTGTGATTTCAAGAACGCCACATATTGCCTGGAATTTATATGGGTGCTGAGGATCTAAAAGTTATTCTTTACACTTAGATGGTAATTAATTTACCCACTCAGCAATTTCTTTAGCCATTCTTCCAGTTTTTAATTATAAAATATGTTATTTTATTATGAACCAGTGGTAGTTGTTTTATTTTATTTTTTAATATTTTAATTAAAATATAATTGCTTTACTTTCCCCCTTTCTTTCCTCCTTCCAGTCATTCCCAATTCCCCTTTCCAACTCTTTCCATGTACTCCCACTTTCAAGTGATGGCCTTTTCTTCAGTTATTATAGTTGTGTGTGTGTGTGTGTGTGTGTGTGTGTGTGTGTGTGTGTGTGTGTATGTGTTTGTTTATACAAATATGTAAATGCTATCTTCTGAATCTATTGTTATTTGTGTGTATGTGGTTTCAAGGCTGACCAGTTTGTATTGAACAGCCATTTAGGAAGCTCATCCCCAGAGGAGGCTAGCTATCCATTCCCCCATCCCCTCCTTAGCAGTCTTTAGTTTATGCAGTTCCAGGCATGTGTGTAAATCACAATAGACACCATGACAAAATATTTGTAAAGATGCAGTAAGTGGTGTTCACATATTGTTGTTGATAACTAGCAGCTGTCTAATTGGACTTAAGGCCCACTAAACAAAGAAATCATGCCTAGTGCTGAAAATCTAGCCAGTTTTCCAGGGTTAATGATATCATGAACCTGAGAAAACAATGTACTGCCACCATCTTATTAGGTCAGCATAATATCTTACTACATTCTAAATCTTATTCTTATACTCACAGATAAATGTAGTTACCATCCCTCATCAAGGAAGCTCCCCTTTACTGCAAATGGAGGCCACTGCAGAAATCAACAACTGACCACAACACAGAGAGCAGTGTATCTTGAGGAGCCCAACTCCAGTTGATACATCTCTATCATATCGCCTGCATCTATGGCTCCAGGAACATTAATGTTGTGGGGACAAAATGACTGTAAGAACCAGAATACCTGGAAGTAAAACAGTCTCTCTTAGAAATAGGATACTTTATTTTCTTAGAGAACATTTGACCTTATTCTTCTTATGTAGCTCTAATTGGTACCCACTGGTACTGAATATAAGTATCCATTATTCAATCTCCTTTTATATTGGTCCTGAAAACAAACATATATATGCAATTGGAAAAATGCATTTTTCACAGATACCATATTTATATAATCAAATACATTTTTGAATTTATACTTATTTTTATAATACATATAACTTAGTATTAATTTCTATTTCTTTTCATTCTAAATGTAATGAAGTGTTACTTTAATAAGTGAAACATGGCCTGTGGCACCCAGAAATGCATCTCAACAGTAGAATTCTCATATTATGCAAAACTTCCTGGACTGCATCTCAGCATTGTTAATAAATAGTATCTTCATCCAAACTATAAGAATTAATGAATTTTTAATTAATAAATTGGTGCTATCATTTAAATATATAAGGAAACATGCTAAGAAAGTATTGATACAGTAATTGCTAATTACTTTAAAAAGTCCTTATTGGTTATATTATTAGGTATGTTTTAACTTATCTTTCCCAATAATACTTAGTTATAAAGCTTAATCCTTGAAAGTATCTAAAATATACTGTGTTTAGCAAATGAAATGCTAAATAACATTCTATATTTTTGTACAGAATAATCTGATAATATGATGTCATTATAAAACAAAAATTTGAACAATCAGATAGTATGGTGTGGTTATGAGACAATAATCTGAAGGCTCCTTGTGAATATTTCCCAGCATGTAGGAATGCTTACCTTAAAATGTTTACTATGTTAGTCCTCTTTTAAGCAGTATTTTACTTCTATGGCTTTACAAAAGAAATAAAATTGTCTCCATTATAGTTTTTATTTCTTTCAAAGACAATAGACAAACTATCACTCATAATTTGTGTTCATTTTGTAGATTTAGTAGTGTAGCTGAATTTGAGAGATTTATTTATTCTTATTATGTGACTTGAGAAGATAGTACTTGACATGGTCTCTGAGCTTGTTTAAGAATGTCAAATGATTATATAGTTATATACTGCAGTATATAAGCAATCATATAACCAACACTACATTGGCATTTATATAGTTAATACTATAGTTCCTAAGTTATTTATCTGTGTTTGAGAAAGACCTTTGACTAGGGGGATATATTATCATCTGATTGGAAGGGTACCTCTGTGTTCACTGTACTATTAATTTACTTTAAATAATGTAGTTGAGCACTTAAAAGCTGTGACTAAGAGAGTGAGTGGTGTAAGATGATGGTTATCACCTCTCTTTAAAGTGGTCACACTCAAAAGTTTAAAATAGCTTTTTGGAAAAGTCATGAAATTAGATTACCAGTGAGAAAGGGTATTTTTAACATGTTTACAAGTGTGAGAAGTCTGAAGCAATGAAAATAGAAATGTAGGAAGTTTGTTAATGGACTTTTTTGGTCATAGTTGCAGGTCCTTATAACTGAGGATGGTAAGACAAATTTGGAAGCCTCTGGTCACTTAGTCAATTAAGCCAAACTTCATAACTTCTATCGATAAGCAACTATAGCAAGAAAATGTGGAGGGAATTTTGCTTTGGAAAACTATAAACTCTCAGAAAAAAAGTTCACCACTTCCTATGATTACATAGCATAAAAATCTTACTATTCATTATAGACCATCATTTTATTGACACAGTAACTGCATTCCTTTGTTTTACCTTACCATTCACTGTAAATATCTGCTTAATCTGAAGGACAGTATGCTGGGATATTGTATATGAAAAAACAATTCAAAGATCAGCATTGTAACAGTATCAAAAATGTGGACACAGTTTTCACTAGGGCTTTAGAAGTCAGGATAAAGATGATGGTTACTCATCATGAATTGGAAGAGAAGGAGATAGTAACTTTGTCAAATATTCCAAATAGATATATTTGAGAGACAATAGAAACCCTAAAATGAAGTATAGATTGTTTTTTATTGAAAATATTTTTCATACATAATATTCTGATTATTCCTCTTCTTTATTTCACAGACTCTTCCCACCTCCCCTCCCATCCAGTGACACACCTTCTTTCTCTCTCTTTCTAGAAAATTCACTGAAACATAACCAATAAAAGCAAACACGAATTAAAAAACAAAGACAAAGAATAAGCACAAGAAAGATATACATATACAAACACACACATACCATAAAACCCCCAAGTTAGAAGCCATGATATACAAACAAAGGACCAGTAAGGTAAAAGAATGACCAAACAATGAAATATGAGGCAAAAAAATCGCTAAAAATACCAGAGTTAATTTTGTGTTGATCTTCCTCTGGGCAGGGGGCCTGCCCTTAAATCAACATTACCTTTGAGTCAATACATCACTAAGCAGAAAGAAAGGTTCTAACACCATATGTACTTAGTGAACAATATTTAATTTTGTCTTTGACACAATTTTACATTGATTAGTATTTCTAATATTGATTAGTATTCTTGTATATTAATTGTACATAGTGGTGAGATTCATAAAAATATTTTCATTTTAGGATACTATATACTTTCAAGTGGATTCATCCCTATACATTCTTCTATTTTTCCTACTCCACCTCTCACTGGAACCTATCCTTCCCCAGACAATCTTGCATCTATTTTCCTGTTACATGTTCATTTATAAAGAGTTTTGTGTACATATGCAAAATCTAGAATCTACAGAAAAGAGACCTTGTGATATTTGTCTTTCTGATTCTTGAGTTATTTTACTTAATATAGTAATCTCTAGTTGAATTCATTTTCTTATGATATAATTTCATTCTTCTTTATGACTGAACAGAATTCCATTGGGAATCTACCACACGTTCTGTGTACTTTGCCAGTTCATGTGTACCTAGTCTTAGTCTATAACCTGCTTTATGTGAATAGTGTTTCAATAAATATGGGTATACAAGTCTCTCTAGTGTATAATTTAGAGTTCTTTGGGTATATATTTAGTACTAGTATAGATGTTATATGGTAGCACTGTTTAGTTTTAATTTTCATGAAACAACACAATAGTTTGCATTTGTGTCAATGACAAAAATAAAGGACTGTGTTGAATATCACAATCCCTTTATACCATTATTCTTTATCATAGGTATACTTCTGTTATCCATTAGTTATTTTTAGTACCTGAAAGTCTTCTTAGTTCCAAAACTAAGTAATAATTTACTTATTCCATGATAGTATAAAATTATAAATGTTGTTTTGTAATAGACGCTACTCTTATTCAATAATTTATCATATTGACTAAAGTGTTTATGATGGCACTTAATATTGTTCTTATACTTGTAAGTTCCTCCAAGGCATCCTTTTAAAAAATTAACCTACTTAACCTTCACCCGTATTTTCAGTATATTTTATACTTTATTAGTGCTTGAATGGAATCCTACCTGGGCAAAATAAATGGAAGAAGGGCAAATTAATTTTTTCTTTGGCTGAGATATTCATCCATTTATTTTGATACCAAACATCATTGTCACTTCTGTATTAATTTATAGATTAGGACTAGCAGTATCAGTTCCTTGGGACTTGGATTGAATTATTTCCAGATTTCCTAGCTTACAGACAACAAGCAGACTGCAGGACTCCTTGCCTTGAAAATTACCTGATTACTTTCATGGTAACATGTAAGCTATTGGTTCTGTTTCTCTTGGTAGTTCTAACTAATATAGTTGATCATCTTAAAACTAATTCACGTGGATGAGTTGGACTTCTGAGAGCATTTTGAGGAGGACTATAGATATCACACTCAGTGAAATTAATAAAATAGACAAAGCTGGGGGCTAGGGAATGAACATGAATTGAAGGTCTCTTGAAACTTCCCTAAAGATACACAAAAAATCTATATATTTTACAAAACCTGTGTAAGATCAGGTAGAATATGTAATGTTTCAACAATGATCCATGTCTCCATCTCCCCATGAAGCAAATTCACCTTGATGGAAACTCCACTCTACTGTCAAAAGAAAATTGCATTCTTAAATTGTCAATACCCATTCAAAACTACAATCTGTTAGGAAAACTGTCAATGCTTAGAGTCTAAGGATGGCACAAAATTGACTTGATGGGATATATATATATATATATATATATATATATATATATATATATATATATGACACAAAGTTAGGTGGGGAGGGAAAGCGGGAGAATCTAGGAAGAGTTTGAGGAGGCAAAACTACAGTCTGTTAGAAAAACTATCAGTGCTTAGAGTGTAAGGATGACACAAAATGACTTGATGGGATAAAAAGGACACAGAGTTGGGTGGGAGGGAAGGTGGGAGACTCTAGAAAGAGTTTGAGGAGGGGATTGAATATGGTCAAAATACATTATATGTAATTCTCAAAGGACTAATAATTAAAATCAACAAAACTATCAACATTTGAAATGTCCCCCATTTAAGTTTAATGTGATAAAATCCTGAAGAATGTACTCAAAATGTCTTTGGTACTTCCTTTAAGAGTTTTCATTTACTTTAATTAGCATTAATTATACATAATAATGTGCTCCCATTATATCATTTTCACACAGCTATATAATGTATTTTGATCATATTGAACACCATGACCCTATCTTGTGCCTTTTATCCTGCTGATCACCTTCCTCTTCCTGAGGGTTTTATTCTACTTTCATGGATTGCGTGTGTGTGTGTGTGTGTGTGTGTGTGTGTGAGAGAGAGAGAGAGAGAGAGAGAGAGAGAGAGAGAGAGAGAGAGAGAGAGAGAGAGACCTAATGAGTTAAATCAGGCCTGCTTACATGAGCATGGGTGAGAGTTCTCTACAGAGTAATGGGCACTTACAAGTGGCTATAATCCTTAAAAATAATATCTTCCCTTCCCCCAGCAACTGCCAACTGTCTGTAAATCATCAGAGAGCAGTGGAACTTCATGCCCCTCCTCCCTCCTCACTACTGTTTACTGCCTATGCATCCTTAAGGAGCAGTTGGGCGTCTTATGAGAGCTCCACATCCCCCCAACATATATTAACTGTCTGTGAGTCTCTGGGAGGTGGAGGCCACACAAGGGCCTCTCTTTTTGATGGAATGCTAATGAGCCTCATCTTGTACAGGTCTTTTGTGTGTAATCACATCTGCTGTGTCTAAATGCCAGGACACTATGAAAGAGCCCCATGAGAGGGCAAAAAGAAGCTCCAAGAGGAATAAGTTGGAAAGGGGAGTAATTAGTCTAGAACAAATTGAGTGCCTATGGGGATGATGATAGGGGCTGTGGAGGGGACAAGGGTATGTCCTGAGTGCAAATGAAGAAGCCAAAATGAAGGCCAAAAAGCACAGATGACTCAGAGGTTAAAAGTGCTTGTTGGTTTTGTTAAGCACCAGAGTTTAGTTCCCAGTGCCAATGTCATGTACTTCACAACAGCCTGCAAATGTAGCTCTAAGGCAGTGGTCCTCAGCCTTCCTAATGCTGTGACCCTTTAACATTGTTCCTCATCTTTGGTGACCCCCAACCATAAAATTGTTTTGTTGTTATTTCATAACTGTAGTTTTGTTGCTGTTATAAACAGTAAAGATCTTTTTTCCAGTTGTCTTAGATAACCCCAGTGAAAGGTCATGACCCAGATCTTGAGAACCACTTTGCTAAAGGCTCTGATGCCCTATTCTGATACTGTTAGGTACCCTCACTCATGTGCACATATGCCTATACTGATATCCACATATACATATAATTAAAAGTAATAATAAATCTTTAAAAAAATCCACAATGAAATTTAACTTGTAGCCAAATTAAAAGATAAGATAAAATAAAATAAAGGCTTTGAATGGAGGTACTCAGTGTGAGTGCATAAAACATTTTCCAAAGCCACTATTTTCACTTTTAAAGAGGCCTAATTCCAAGTGTAGCAAGCTAAACATATGATATGTCTAATTGTAATCTCCTCAGTTCCCTTGGAGGACAGATGTTACACACTGTGAAAGGCAAGTCAATCATTCAGAGCCTAAAACATGGCTAGTAAACTACACAGTGTATCAAGACTTTCTCTATGTTCTGAGGAAGTCTCATAAGGAAGTGATCTCAAAGTTTCTTGCCAAAGTAGATGACTATATTTGAATAGAGAGAAAGTTTACTCTAAGAATGCTCAAAAAACAACTTGTTTTAAAAGCAACCCACTTGACCAGAGAGAAGCAGGTGAAAGAAGCCTTTCTGGTGGTAGAACAAGTTCCAGATTTTTGTCACTCTTTTTAATGTGAGAGGATTCATTTTACTTTGAGTGCTTTAAAGTTGTTTATATTGGAGAGAAGTACTTCTTCAGAGTGTGCAACATTTCTTTCTGTATGCCAAGTATCACATGTAAAATCCACAATGTACAATATCTACTTATATGGAAATATATATTTGTAACAGCGTCATGAATGATATAAGCAATGAAACTTAAAAAGTATTTTAAAACAACTTTATTTTGACTGCTAAATATGCAGTAATTACTTATATTTACTCTCTGACATTTACATGCTTATACAAGGGAGGCGTTTTTACACAATGCTAAGAAATAGGAAGAAATGACAGTCACCTAAGTATAACTCTGAAAATAAAGTAAATTTGTGATAGTTGGTATTAATGTTAATTTGCCACAAATTTGAGTCCCCTGAGAAAGGAACCTCAACTGAAGAATTGTCCTGATTGCCTTAACTGCTATGGGAAGACACAGACCAATGGCGGGTGGCACCTTCAGAAGGAGGATTATGCACAGTTTGCTTGTTTGGTCTCTGCCTCTTGACAAGTGGAACTTTCTTCTTACTGCCAAGTTGACTTAACCTCTGGCTGATGCTGTTTATTCCTTCACTGATACCAAGACCAGTATTTTCAGGCTTCCACCCTTGGCTAAGAAACAGCATTTCTCTGGGAGACTTCAAGGTTTCCTGTACCAGATTGGGACTTCTGAGGCACCAATTGTTGACCTCTTAAATATAAGACAGGTACTGTATAACTCCAGTTTTGAGGTACCCAGCCTCAAGGACCAAGCAACTACAGGGTTCTAAGATTCTCGGGTATGAGACAAATTTTGGTAAATGAGTTCATTAAATACCGTGTGTGTGTGTGTGTGTGTGTGTGTGTGTGTGTATGTATGTATGTATGTGAGAGAGAGATTGATTGATTGATTGATTGATTATGCTCTGAGGTTTAAAACATTACGTTACCATCATAGTAGTGTCATGTCTGAGGATTCATAGAGTTGATGATTATAAGCAGGGAGGTCTCAAAAGGACACAGTCTTCTCCAAAGGTATATAGAGATAGTTAATGGTTGCTGAGGAAGGAATGGGTTTCTTTCCTTCAGTGATGTAGCCAACGATAAGTTGCCTCTCCTCCTGTAAGTGACCTCTCACCCACATTCCTATAAGTAATTCTGCTGTGGGATATCTTTCTGTATGCTGTGAATATGTGTTGTTCCCATTGGTTAATAAATAAAGCTGTTTGACCAGTGGTGAGGCAGAATAAAGTTAGGCAGTACATTCAAACTAACAATGAAGAGGAAGAAGAGTGCAGTCAGGTCAGAAGCTGCAAGCCACTGCCAGGAGAAGCAAGATGTGAGAGAACAGGTAATGCCATGAAACCATGTGGCAAAACATAGTTTAATATAAATGGGTTAAATTAAGTTGTAACAGCTAATTAATAATGAGCCTGAGCCATAGACCATACAGTTTGTAATTAATATTAAGCCTCTGAGTGATTATTTCATAAGCAACTGTGGGACCAAAGGTGGGAGAGATTTGTCTGGACCACAGGGCTGGGCAGGACTGGAGAAACTTCTGCTACATAATTCTAATTAATTCTTTGTTTAGTCAAGTTATACTTAAGTTAACTTGTTTCTGTGGTCTCTCCTTCATGACTTGTCAGGAGTGAAATGATGTTGATTCATCTCCACAGGAAAAGTACACATAATATCAGTCAATATAACCTAGCATTTAATATATGATAACTCATTATATTGACTTTCACACAAAAATAGGTAATTAGAAACTGTAGAACATAATGCAAAATTATGCCAGAGATTATTGCTACCCCAAAAGGCCCATAGAATGCTGAAGAAGTATTCATTTAATTTACTATTAAATGCTAATCCTTCATAATGATTGTAGACAACTAAGCTCAAATAAGATACACCAATTATAATAGATGCTGCCTCTTTCTTAAACAATTTGAGATGTTCTTAAGTATATGGTTTGATGGCACATATGTATCCAGAGTGTTTAATTTTATATGTATCCCAAAAGCATATTATAGGTTGTAAAATCTCATTTGGAATAGTTAAGACTACAAAATCATATGAACATTTTTACTTTTTGTAGTTTGTCTAAAGATATCTGATCTTTCTATATATAATTTAGATAATAAGATAAACATTTGTTAACTCTAAAAATGCTAGGGTTAATTGGACTACATGGAGAAGATATGGCATGTATAATGGATACCATGATAAAAAATGTGTTCAAAGATAGATAAACTTTGTCAAAGGCCTGATTCATACTCATAAGTTTTGACAATTGAGGGACCCACAAAATGCTGGGTATCCCTTAAAGAAAAAGTTACTGACTGCTGTTAATTCCCACCTCAAGGAATTAAGCATAATGTCAGACAGATCTGCTAAGGATTTGAAATCAGTATTTTCTGCACTTGATACTGCTCCAATACTTTTTTTTTTCTTTTTCACAAATGGAAGCCAGTTTTAAGTGGATCCCAGAACTTGAAAGCATTCTGTTATATGTCCATGCTTCAATTTAAGGTACTCTGTTTCTTGACCCAAATGATTTATTTTTCTACAGGATTAGAGGGTTTTTCCATGAAAAAAGCACATTTTGTATGTATGAGTTATTATGTTTTTTTTATTTAAAAGCCCAAGCCCCAAATTTGGAACAGGGTAGTGCATAATACATGTTTTCAACAAACTAATATATCTTAAAAGGAAAATCATAAAAGGATAATTACAACATAAGAACCCTAGGTTGCAAAATCTAGAGAATACAATCTGCAGGAAGCAACATACAATATAAACCAGATGACAATGAATTCTGATGAGCTGTTTCTCCCTGGTAGAGACAGAGTACTTCATCAGGAGATTCAAATTGCTAGTAGGTGTTTAGTTCCTATAGCACATTAGTATGTTGTGTTGGTTCTTTTTATTTTTGTCCACCTGACACAAAATGGACTTGAGAAGAAGGAACCCCAGCTGAGGAATTGTGTCTAACAGATGGGCCTATATGCAAGTCTGTGGGTCATTTTCTTGATTGGTGATTGATGTGCAGGGCCTAACCTTCTATATATAGTACCACCTCTGTGTTGTATAAGAAAGCAAACTGAGAAAGCCTAGGGGAGCAAGCCCATAAGAAGCATTCATCCAACTTTTCTTTTTATTATTATTTCTTTGTTCATGTTAACTTTCTGCCCTGACTTCCTCATCATAAGACTATAAGCTACATGGTGATGTAAAACCTTTCCTCCCCAGATTGCATTTGGTCATGTCTTTTTTTTTTTTTTTTTTTTGGTTACAGACAGGGTTTCTCTGTAGCATTGGAGCCTGTCCTGGACTATCTCTGTAGAGCAGGCTGGCCTCGAACTCACAGAGTTCCACCTGCCTCTGCCTCTCAAGTACTGGGATTACAGGTGTGCACCACCACTGCCAGGCTGGTCATGTCTTTTTATCACAGCTGTATAAAGGAAATTAGGACACTGTATAAATATAATCTGCTCATTTTTGTATGTATATATTAATCTTTTTTATTTAAAGCCCAAACTGCAAACTTGGTACAAAATACATGTTTTAGCAAAGTAATAAGCTTTTCTAAAAATAAAGAAAATAAGATTATTTAATATATGTCTTCAGAAATTAAAGTATGTTGCATAATGTTTGATCACAATAATAAAAAATGTAAGTAAGACACCTTTCAAGGCCATAACCCAATTGACCTAAGGACTATCATGATGTACAAGTCCTTCCAATACCACTACCATGGGGAAATAAGCCTTTAGTGAACGTATCTTTAGGAGATCATAATCCAAAATTTATAGCAACAATATTGCCTGCTAGTCATTTTAATCAAGGTAATGATATCAGAAGCTCATAATGTCAGGAACCATGTGGTATTTTATTTTTAAATATATTTTTCTTTATTCTTGAGAATTTCGTGTGTATAAACAGTGAAATATGATCAATTGTTCTGCTATTTCAGTCCTCAAACAGTATGGATTTCCTCTCCAGTATGTCCCCTTCCCCTTTGTATGTCTTTGTTATGTAGTAAAATTCACTGAGCCCAGTTAGTACTACTCATATGAGCTTGGATAAGTGCTATTCATATGAGCTTGGATATGAAGCTATCCACTAAAGCCTTGAGAATCTTCTTAAAAGAACATCCTGCTCCAACAGTTACCAACTGCCGACTGTTCCTCATAAGAGTTGAAACATGGAGATCACTCTCCCTTATCAATGCCAAAATTCTGGATGGCTTGTTCTTATTCGGATATCTAGGTAATCACAGGTGCTATGAGTTCATGGGTGCAATAGCCGTATCCTTTCCAGAAGAGAGCATGTTAGGGCACTCTTATGCATTTTCTGTCTCTTACGTTCTTGTTGCTTCCTCTTTCTGTGATGTTCCCTGAGATTTGGAGGGTGTGGGAAGTGACATTGTTGTCCATTTGCGATTTTGCTTTTACTGTCACTTATTCCCTGCTCATTGGCAAATTGTCTTTGTAGTGACTGGTGCCCACTTCAAAAAGGGTTTTTGTGACCATGCTAGAGAGCAATCTATGGGTAGAAACAGAAATATTTAGAAGGCAATTTTACAACATCACTTTTGAGCAAAATTCCAATAGCAGGTTCTGTACTATGACCTTGAACTCTCCAAGCCATGAGCCTTTGACTATGGTTGCAGTACCAAGCATGAAATTCCCTTATGTTGGGCACGTCTCCAATGCACTAAGAAAGCAGGTGGTTACCTCATAATAGTGATGCAGCCGTAGCAACAATGGGCAAATCTTGTCTGGCAAGTCAGTACTAGAGCATACAGTTTTCAGCTCTGGGTAAGTACATGGATGCCTTTTATCCCCAATCCCATTCTGGACCTGTGAAAGCTAGCCACCAGGAAGCTAGTGTTCCAGTGATTTTGAAATGGATTTCTCTGTGTCTTTAGGTAAAGTGTGTGGCACCTTTATCATTAGGGTTTTAACATGAAGTTGTGGTGGGTAGCCAAGGGCAGTGTCAAAGGTATTTGTTATCTTGTTTTATTTTGTTTTTTGGTGGTGGGATGGGGCAAGGTAGAGTTGAGACAGGGTTTCTCTGTGTAGCTTTGGAGCCTATCCTGGAACTCACTCTGTTGACTAGGCTGGTCTCAAACTCACAGAGATTAACCTGCCTCTGCCTCCTATGTGTAGGGATTAAAGGCCTGCTCTTGAGGCCTGTGGCCCGTACTTTAAGATGAGGTGTGTCATTTCTTACACTCTGATTCTCATTTAATAACCTGTGTTTTTGGGGAGTGAAATTGTTGATGTATGCTGGGTAATTATGTTTGAAATCTTTAAGTTGTATTTGGAAACCACCTAAAATGTGAGTTCCCATAAAGTATTTTTAATATATCCATGGTGTTTAAAGCCATCACAGTATTCCCTCTTCTCCCTCATTCCCTTGACACCCCATCCATCTTTTAACCCCCTTATACATCCTTTTAGTTTCAGATCCCACAAATTTTACTCTCCCTCCAATTATATTTTAATTGGTTTATGGGATCATAGGCTTTGATACAGATTTCATCCACCCTTTCTTTGGGTTCTCTCCCTAACCCCAAATTTGATTGATATCTCCATGTTCCTACCTACCTAAGCCTTTGCATTCATCAAGTCTGACACTCTTAATTTTTTCCTAGAAGTTACCATACCCTGTCACTTAATGTACCCTCCTAAAGGCCCTCTTTTGGCTTCCACAGAGTGGAAACTTGTTTAGGCATCATCAAAAAACCATGAATAATTGAACAGGAAATGCAATAAAAATAAGTATTTCAAAGTATTCAAAAAACTGACAAGTGTGAGCGATACCAAAAAATGTAAAATTCCATAATGCTCATTAATAACCAAAGAACTTGGAATTAACACTATGAAATACAATTTCCTATAGGCTAATTTGGCAAATTTGTCATATAGAAGTTATCCTATTACTAAGTACTACCAATTATGTGGAAAAGATTATTTTAATATTTTTCATAACATTATTTAGTCCAATTAGTTTTGAATAATTTGGAATTACATCATGAAACTAAAATGTTTACTTTCCTTTGATGGCATGTTCTAGGTGCTTTCACTAGAGGAAAATTTCCTGTTTGTATGCTGAGATGAATGTACGAATATCCATCACACTGGAACAGAAAAGTAGAAGTAATCAATGCTTCTCCAACAAAATATTGTTTTCTATACAAAATAAATACTACATTTTAATGTATTTATGAAAAACATTACATAATAGTGAAAACAAAGCAAAACTATATACTTAATATGAATATGTCTGTTGGTAATAAAATCTTGAGCAGGAATATCTATCCACAGGGGATATTAATATACTACTTTCACTTATATAAATTTTTAAATCAGACAAATTTCTGGAGTAGTGTTTAGTGTCATATGCATGGATGAAATTAACAAGGAAAATCAGGAAAAATTGGCACATTTTTTTCTAGATAGTGATTATAATAGTTAGAGAGTCTGGTGGACTTTACAAGTAGTATATTAAAAGTGCTTTGAGTAAAGTTGCTGAAAAGCAGAGCCCTGAACATGTTGGTTTTAGGGCATTTAACTTTAGAGAAGGGTATCTGGGAAACAAGAGATGAAAGTTGAATTCAGGTTTCAAGAAGAAGTCAAATTCAGTATGACTGCACAACAAAGTTGTAAAGTCAGTATTGAATCAAATATTTGATCCCACCTTAGAGGAAGTGGTCAGACATTCTGGTATTCCATGTCTTTTTGTCACTGAGAAAAGTCAGCCCCTTATGTGTATGTTATGCAGTCTCAACAGGTGAAGAAGCTTTCCCTTGGATCAGCAAGAAAACAGGGGCAGGGGCCAGCATTACAATTTATTATTAACCAGTAGATGAAGGAGGAGTACACCACGTGATAAAGGGTATCTTGATAGGATACTAATTTCCTAAAATAGTTTTATTTCATTTAGGTAGATTTTCAGGATATTAGTTTGTAATAGAAAACTGGATTTTTATTAAATGAGGCAAATTATAGCATTCAGTGCTTCAAGTCATTTGTCCAAGAGTTATATTGTCTTACCTTTCCTTCACTCTGCTTGACCTTTCCTTCCCCTATTGTTCGCGTTTTTACTAGTCTCAGTTACTTTCTTGGTGGTTTGATACTTCTTCGTCCATGACAGATGCAACATAGTATA
This sequence comes from Onychomys torridus, assembly GCF_903995425.1. Lineage (NCBI taxonomy): Eukaryota > Metazoa > Chordata > Mammalia > Rodentia > Cricetidae > Onychomys > Onychomys torridus. The sequence goes on along the minus strand of NC_050466.1, from coordinate 27,084,342 downwards.
AAAATATATTATTTAAGGCTGTCTTGAAGACCACAGCCAATAAAATATGTATTATTTGTAAATTATTGACTAGAATGGCCTACAACTGATAAGGACTGGGTAGTTCGAAAAGAATCTGATAGTGGCTCAGTTCAGGGACAGTTTTCAGCAGTTCCAGTTTGGAAGATTTCCAGAGAGTTGCTGGTCTTCAATCCATGTTGGAGCCTGAAGAAACTGGATTCTGTTGCTCTCCAAGAATGACAGCAGCGTCTGCTATACATACCATCAAAGAGTAAATCCTGGTAGGCAAGCCATGCTGCTTCCTCGGATCTCCTTATATTTGGGCTGCTGTCAGAGAGCACTTGATTAGTGATGACTTGAAATGTACTCACAGACCCACCCAAAAGTATAGTTTCATATTATTCCAGATGCTATCCAACTTTACAATGAAGATTAACCATAACAGAGTATAACAACAAACAGCTTCTCCAAGCTTTGAAATATACATTCCTGTCCCTGCCACTTTAATTGATATAGCCCTATATTACCACTTTCCAATAATGTCTCCTTCTTGCCTGTATAGTATACTGCATTCTGTATTTGCTAGTCTCAGTACTAGGATCCGGATGTCTCCAGCAAGCAATAATAGATTTTAGTTTAATGTGATTCTTACCTTCCATCCTGACCTACATATACATATCATTATTATAGGAATGATGAGGTCTCAAGACAGTATAGGAGTGAAGAAAGGGAAAAAAATCCAATGTAGGTCACAGGCAATGTCTGTGTGTGGAGCCTCTATAACTTTCACTAGATCAAGAGTCTAGTTATTAGGAAATGCATCATCTTATAATAACCATTGTTTCAAGGTCTGCACTATTTTCAGAAGACTATTACTATAGCTTCACCTGATATTATCATTCTATATGGTAGCTTATTTTTGTCATCTTTAACAGTGGTTCTTAACCTTCCTAATGCTATGACCCTTTAATATAGTTCTGCATGTTGTGGTGACCCCCAAAATAAAATTATTTTCATTGCTACTTCATAAGTGTAATTTTTAAAAAATATCAATCTTTCAGGACAAAATGTTTCTTCTTCCAGACTTGGAAGAACCATATAGAATCTATGATGGACAATTATATGGCTAGTCTTCTTTTCTTAAATTATATATATATATATATATATATATATATATATATATATATATATATATATATTTAAAGAAATTTTCTATTCATTTTTACATACCAACCACAGATCCCACCTTCTGCCTCCTGCCTCCTCCCAACCCCAGCCTTTCCCGCCATCCCACCCTTCAGTCCCACTTCCTCCAAGGCAGGGTCTCCCATGGGGAGTCAGCAGAGCCTGATACATTCAGTTAAGGCAGGTCCTGGCCCCTCTTCCTGTGTCAAGTCTGTGCAAGGTGTCCCACCATATGCAGTGGACTCCAAAAAGCTTGCTCATACCCTAGGGATGGGTCCTGATCCCACTGCCAGGGGGCCCATTAAGCAGATCAAGCTACATAACTATCTTGCCTATGCAGAGGGCCTAATCTAGTCCCAGGGAGGCTCCCCAGCTATTGGTCCACAGTTCATGAGTTCCCACTAGTTTGGTTTGGTTGTCTATGTACGTTTACCCATCATGGTCTTGGTGCTCCTTGCTCATAGAATCCCTCTTCTCTCTATTTGACTGAACTCCTGGAGCTTGACCTAGTGCTTGGCTGTGAATCTCTGCATCTGCTTCCATCAGTTACTGGATGAAGGCTCTGTGATGACATTTAGTGTATTCACTACTCTGATTATTAGAATAGGCTAGTTCAGGCACCCTCTTCACGATTGCTTGTAGTCTAATCTGGGGTCATCCTTGGGGATTCCTGGGAACTTCCCTAACACCTGCTTTCTCCCTACCCCCATGATGTTTTCCTCTATGATTAGTCTTCTTTAAAGGAAACACAATGCTGATGGTTCAACTTTAGTCCCTATCACTGTAAAACTCTAGTTCTTATGGCCTTGAAAAAAATTTGGTGGAAGCTGTGTGAGAATATGACACATACAATCCTAACACAGTTGTTGCTTAAAAGCCACATATATTTTCTAAATATTTCAATTTAGATAAAGAAAACCTGGATAAGAAATTATCAGCCAATAAAATTTGAAGGCAATAGTCTAGAAGGGTATGCTTAAGTATATCTTCATCTATGTTTGGAAAGAAACCCTGAAGATGTTACTTTCTTGTATATATATTTTTATTTTTTTGTAATTAAAATTGTAGTTGCTTAATTTTCCTCCTTTTTTCTGCCTCCAACCCCTCTCATGTGCCCTCAATCTTACTTTCTCTCAAATGCATGGCCTCTTTTTCTTTAAGTATGTGTGTGTGTGTTTTCCTAAATACACAAATATATCTTGCTCAGTATATAGAAGGTTATTTGTATATATCTGATTTCAGGACTAAGCATTTTGTGCTGGATAGATAATTGAGGAAACTCTTCTGATTATTTCTCTCACTCTTAACTTTCTAATTTTCTGTGGTTCTTTGTCTAGGGTCAGGGCCCCATGAGAGGTTCCTTCCTCCATGTTAGCATGTCTTTTGGTGTTGTCCTTCCTTGTTCTAGTCTTGTTTAGGCAGCTATGTTGTTGAGACTTCATGATTTAGCCTGTGCAACATTTCTAGGAGACATAATTTCATAGCAGACTTATTTCCCTGGCTCTTCAAATCTTCCTTTACCTCTTCTGGGATATTCCTTGGACCTTTGGTCAAGTATTGTGTTTTATATGTAGCAATTGGGGTCTGAGTACCCTATGATCATTTGTTTCATGCAATTTGATTGGTTGTGGTTCTCTGTAATGGTATCTGTTACAAAGTGAAGTTTATTTGATGATGGGTGAGAGCTACACTTATTTGTGTATATAGGATAAATATTTAGAGTGTAGAGAATAATTGTGTTGATTTAACAATAATAATAATAATAATAATAAAAGATGTTGTAGGGCCTAACCAACAGTTTGTGACTAGTGAGGTCATGGGTCTTGGAGGAGAACCTATAACCACCAATTTTCTAAGTAAGCATGATTTCTCTTTGTTTAAAACTTCACTTAAACCAGCAAGAATCAGTCAGCATATAACAGAATTTTATGTATTTTCCAATATTTTCGTCTACAGCAACAGTTGACAAAATATCAACATAGTCTGGCTACATGATTTGGAAATAAAATTTTATTGAAGCACAACCCTGTGTATTCATTTTGTATCTTCTATGGCTCCTTTTGCACTAAAATAACAGAGTTGTACAGTTGTAGGAGATGACATAATCCGCAAAGAGAAATGTCTATTGCCTGGCTTTGATGGTTGCTTTTTTAACTGTCAACTTGACTCAACCTACAATCACCTAGGAAGAGATACTTAATTGAGTAATTGTCTATATTGGTGGCCTATGTGTATATATATTCAGGACTGTTTTAATTGTTAACTGATGTAAGATTACAATGGGCTCACTTTGTGTGGCATGATCCCTAGGAAGGAATCTTGAACTATATAAATGTGTTGGGGATAAACACATAAGCAAATGATTATGTACACATTCAATTCTCTATGCTTTTTACTGTGGATATGCCCTGAACATCAGGGTTAATTTCTTGTTCCTAGACTTTCCTGTAGAGGTCACTGTTACCTGTCCCTTTCAAATAGAATATGTCTAAGTAATATAGCTATTTTAATTTCATATCATTTTTATTGATAAAATTATTTTATTAGTTAATAAATAATAAAATCATATACACACATATGGTAAAATACATGATATAGACCATGTGCCCATTTAAATTACCCCATTTTTATTACAAAAGATTTATTTATGAAGTCTGAACATGACTTTCATTTACATCAGTTAATCATATATTGTTACAATAATTGTGTAAAGATAATATATTCTGAACACATTTAATAAACATTTAAAAATATTATAAAATGCTATTGACAATTTTAGAAATCATGGTTATGGAAATATAATAAAATTTTACATTACATAGATAAAATAATGGTGGCATTATGGAATATTTAAACTTCATTCTTGTTTCTAACCTAATTCTTGGTAGTCATCCATTTGTACATATTAAGAAAAATACAATGATGCCCTAATAATTTTTACAATAATTACTTGTAGGGGCTGATGTTTGAAAAATATATATCTCATCTTTCCTTTTCCTAATTTTTTTTATTATTTGAGAATATTATATATGTCATTCTAGCTACTAATAACTGTCAATACTATATAGCTAGAATCACCCCAAAAAAGGAATCTGAATTAAGGAATTATCTTTATGGTGTTGTTCTGTGGACTTCCTCACTGTGGTTACATTTCATGGATAGATAATCCTGGGCTTATAAGGGAGCTAGATGAGCTTGGGCCCGAGAGAGCTGGAGATCCAGCCAGTGAGCACTGTTCCTTCATGGTTTCTACTGTGCTTCATTGGCTGGGAGTGAGACCCCTGTCAGAGGGAATCCTCTATTAAATAAGTTGGCCTACTTCCATGTTCATGAGTTGAGTTCCTGCCCCGAGTTCTCTCAATAATGTACTGTGATGAAGAAGTGTAAAGTGAATAAACCCTTTCCTGGCCAAGTTAGTTTTGGTCATGGTGTTTTATCACAGCAATGGTAAGCAATCTAGAACACAAATATACAACGTGTAATGATCATATCCACCCCCGTTTACTCCAATGATCTCTTTCAATCATGCCACCTTCTAAATTTGTGTCATCTTTTTATAGATTTTTTTAAATGTATAGTCCATTGCTTCCAATTAGTGCTGCCTCTGTGTTAATGGTTGTAGGGTCTTCCGTTAGAGGATGGGCAAACTACTAGTGGAAATCCACAAAGAAAGATGACTATTTCTCTGCCAGCTGGCATCAACTGTCAGAATCTTTCCATCTAGGAGGGGGACCTCATGAGGTCCTTGCTCTATGCTGTAATGTCTATGGGCTTGATCTAGTACATGTCTCCTGTAGGTAGGTATTCACAGATGCTGTGAGGTCATAAGTCCAATAGCCTTGTCAGGTCTGAAAATACTGTATTTTAAACAGTATTTCATAGTACTCCTATCCACCTTCCAGTTTTTGGTTCCTGAATCTCATTGTGGGAAATATGATAACTATACACACTTAGGGCTGAGCATTCATGTATATGTATACATGTACATGTATATGTACACATGTATATGTATGTTTTAGAATGGTTAAACAAAGATAACTAGCATATGTATTACTTCACATACTTATCAGTTGTCATATGTTTTGGTGAGAGTTCTTCAAATATACCATCAGTGACATTTCTGGAAGATTTTAATAATGGAAAATAATTACCTTTAAAGGACTAAATATCCATTGAGTGCAATTGATTAAATATTACAGCTATGCAAATTAACTTTAGTGTCATGTATACTGATACTAAAACTATAACATTGGGAAAGGGATCATGCTGGGAATTGCATAGCTCTTTAGATGTGTTTGAAAAGAGATCTTAAAAGTCTTGGTTTTCAGGACTGTGTTGGGAGATAAATGATGATCTTACAGACTTTCATACTTGTTGATTTATCTAGTTTAAAAGATCATGTGGTACTTTTAATATCAGATGCATCTGATCTGTGGCTTAAAAGAAACAAAATTCTTCATTTTAATTCTTGCATTTATCCAACAAGAATATTTCTCATTAGCTAGTTAATTTGACCTTTTTATTTTGTGAAAGTCATTTCTCCTTGCTGTAGACAGGAAAGGATCACAGTCTGCCGCTTCTATAACTCTTATTCAGGTGTTAATTGCTAAGTTGTCTATACTAATTGCTTTTTTCATTCAGTTAGCAGTCATTAAGTTTTGTTTCCTGAAATTCATGATGAAATCTTTGTATGTAGAGCCATTCTAATCCACAGCCACTATTATTTAGTGGTAGAATTCAAATGTACCAATTAAATAATTTATAACTTAATATTGAAATTTAACACTTTCAGAATTTATCATTTCAATAGTGGAAACATGTTGGACAGTTAAAAAGGTTTTATCATCCTTTGAAATATGGTGTATGTTTTAAATAGGGAAATTACGTTTTCATCTCAGTTGCCAATGCAATTTTTTAGGACAAATAACTAAATTGTACTTACCATGTGCTATTGCTCCTATAAAACCTTTCCCAACATGGAATCATTTAAACTCATGAATTACAACCATTGAAGTAAATCAACTAATATCAAGTACAATTAATAATTAAATATAATTTATAAACTGGTGAGAAAAGTTTGCCTATAAGTTACCACGACGATAAACTTACATCCAGGCAGTGTAGGGCCTGGGCTTCTTCTCGTGGAGTGGGCCTCAAGTTAAAACAAATCTTGTTGGACACTCCCACAAGTTCCGCACCACCATTGCCCTAGCACAGCTTGTGGTCAGGACAAGTTGTAGGTGTAGGGTTTTGTGGCTGGGTTGGTGTCCCTCTTTCTCTTTCCATACCCTGAAGAGTACCTTCTCACACCAAAAGATACTAGTGTAGAGGTGAAGGCTGCAATCACCAGATCAACCTCTCTAAGTGCAATGACCTGTGTGGAAGTTGTCCTTGGCAGTGAGGCACCACCATGAGTTTTTAGAGAGAGAGGCCTTCTGTTCTAGCATCAGCCTAGATTAGTGATCACCACAGGGCCCCCTCAGCCAACAGCTCAGCCAGATGTAACCCAGTGCTACCACTGGAAACCTTATGGGGTTGCAATAGATGAGTTCAGACTCCTAATCCTCCATTACGAGGAGTCTTCTCTAGGGTTACTCTCATAGATTCCAGGAAGTTTCCAGTGCACTAGGGTTCCACACTGCCTCACAAATAGCCCCCCAAGTTTCAGCTGTCTCTCCCCCACATGATCCCTCCATCTGCCCCCCCCCACCTGATCCCTCCTGTCTCTGCCCCCATCTTCCCCCATTCTACCCACAGAATCTATCCTATTTCCTCTGGGTCTGGGTCCCCTCATTCAGGATGACTTTTTTTTTAGTGTCAATCCATTTGCTTGCAAATTTCATGATGTTATTTCTTAAGCACTGAGGAATATCCATTGTGTAAATGTATCACATTTTCTTTATCCATTCTTCAGTTGAGGGTCATTTAGGCTGTTTCCAGTTTTGAATAAATTTGTTATTTCTGTTATGAATAAATCTGCTATGAACATAGTTGAGCAAGTGTCCTTGTGGTAGGATGGAATATTCTTTGTATACATGCCCAAGAGTAGTATAGCTGGGTCTAGAGGTAGATAATTCCCAACTTCCTGAGGAACCATCATACTGATTTCCATAACAGATGTACACATTTGCACTTCCACCAGTAATGAAAGAGTGCTTCCTTTGTTTCACATCCTCACCAGCATGAGCTGGTGTTTGTATTATCGATCTTAGCCATTCTGACAGACATGAGATAGAATCTCTAAGCAGTTTGATTTGCACTTCCCTGATGGCTAAGGATGCTGAATATTTGTTTCTCAGCCATTTGAGGTTCCTCTATTGAGAATTCTCAATAGATCTACACCCCATTTTTAACTGGATTATTTGGCTTTTAATATCTAGTTTCTTGAGTTCTTTATCTATTTTAGGTATTAGATCTCTATCAGATGTTGGAGTTGATAAAAATCTTTTCCTATTCTCTAGGCTGCCTCTTTGTCCTATCAACAGTATCATTTGCTTTTATAAAATAATAATGAGATAATTTCAATTTTGTATTTAGTTTTTGAGGTTTATGAAAATCTGTGGCAGGGTATATTAATATTACTTTCAAAACAATTAGTTTTATGTTGATTAAGATAAATATTCCATGAATATAATTTAATTATATCATCTCTGTATCATTTTTTATTTTATTTATACCTAATATATTACTTTTATTCTTAGTGCTGAGAACTTAATCTATTCAAAAATATAAGCAGTAACAAAATTAATTTCTGTTGTTTTGTAGTTATCATTTGTGGTTTCCTCTTGCACAGAATTATGCCTTTTCCAACTCATTTTTTCATGTTTCTTTGACTTTATCTTTTTATGTTAAAATTTTTTTTAATCTAATTTTCAGAATAACAGATGTACATTGACTATGAATGGTGCTCTTAGTCTCTAGCCCTAAAATTATAATGTTTAAAAATTTCAGCTTAATACTGGCATTCAATATAATTTATTACTTTAATTCTGATTTGATGATATTTATTATAACTGTTTTGGAATTCTGGAGACAAAAAAGTTATCTATCATTCAAAGGGGACAAGCAATAATCCATTTTGATCCAAATATGAATGACTGTGATTTAAAGAATAGATTCAAGTTGCCCTGAATAACATGTTCTACCCTACAAATAATTATAAGAACTATTTTTTTCTTTTCTTAAAAATGCATGTATAATCCACCTCTGATAAAGTACTTCTTCCTAATCCTTCCCAAGTAGAACCACCGATTTGTGGATTTGGGACTAATCTCAAATGCCAGAGATTATGAGGGTTATTTCTTACTTAAATCACAATAACACTCACCCTCTCAAGATTCAGAGATCATCATAGAGGAGACAGTGGGAAGATTGAAAGAACCAAAGTTAGTGGATAATTACAGAGAAACTCTTTTCCAGACACAACAAGGCAGTTGAACATATGAAAAGATAGTGGCTCTAACTACATGCACAAGACCAGCACAAGAACATTTCAGACAAAATCCCAGCTTGGAGGGGAGAGACAATCAGGAAATCCCACTGCTAAGTATGGAAATTTAACAAGTTTTTGACAGTTATTTGGAGATTTTTTTCCTTTAGGGATGTGTCCCATGCACATCATGACAGCAGTAACTGGTTATGCTGGTTGAAATGAGAAATGTCTCCTATAAGGTCAGGTATTTGAATACTTGATCCCCCTTTTGTGGTGGTGCTTGGGAAGGTGTAGTAGATTATGGCCATCCTGGAAGAAGTATGTTTGTTACTGGAGACAGGCTTCAGGAATATGTAACCTTGCTGTACTTCCAGAATGCCCCTCTTTCTGTATTCATAGTAAAAGATGTGAGCTCTCAGCTTCCTACTTCGACCATTCCTGTCACTTGCTGCCATACAACCCTACCATGAAGGATTCTTTTCCATATAAAAGCATATGCCTAAATAAACTATTCCTTTTTAAGATGCCTTGGCCATTGTATTTAATCATAGCAACAAGAAAGTAGCTAATACAGTGGACTTCATAGATTCAACAAAAAGAACATATAAAATATGGAGGTAATAGTTATGGTGGAAGGATAGAGAAGAAATTAGAAGGGGGGAAATGGGGATTGGATTTGTTTAAAACACATTATATACAAGTATGAAAATCTTAATCAGCAAAAAATTACACACTGTTACAGATAATAGGGATTTGCATTTCTTCTCCAATTTTTGCTTTTTTAAAAAAACATACTTACCCATCAGCTAAGAATTAAGAAACTAGGTAACTTTAATCATTAAAAGTTAGGCTTCTGATTGAATTCAAGACGCAAAAACCCATAGCTTGGGGTGTCATAGGCCCTGGGGGAGAGCATAGTACTATTATTTTTAGCTAAATGGATATAGTATCACACAACCCCCACTACCTATGATGGAACACCTTGTGCATCCTTGAGGCAGCTGGAAGGGCTTGGACTTGCCTCTTCAGAATGTGCCTCTACATGGGAAGCCTTGTCTTCTTGTGGGAGGGAGTGGAGAGTGGGTTGAGATGGCAGGCTGGGGGGGATGGGAGGAGGGAAGAGGGGATCTTTGATTAGTGTGTAAAATGAATGAAAAAATTATCTTAATAAAAAAATAAAAAAGGGAAAATATATCATACCATATTTGGTTAATTCAGCTGTGATAAAAATTGAAATCATATAACTTGAAGCAATGTAGACATAGTTAGAAATTGTTATATAAGGTGAAATAAGAAGACATAATTATATACATTAGCTTTAATAGGTAAATTAAAATTAGATCATTTTACTTAAACCATGTTCATTTATTCACTTATGTATATTAGTGGTATTTATGTAGCCACTTAATATTGTGATTTCTTATGCCTTGTTCAGGCATCCTTACTGTTCTTTTACCCTCATTTTGTATTTACCTCCCTCCCTGTCTCCGTCTATTCCATGTCCTCATTCAGATCACATGTAACCTGATATTGACCTCTCTATTGCTCTCTCACCACTAGCCCTGCAATTGCCCCTTTTATCTCACTGGTTTCTTGGTTCTCAGCAAAATAAAGTTGGCTTGTCCTATATCAAATAACATAATCAAGTTATTCCCTCAAATACAGTCTCAGATTAATCTTGATTTAGACAATATCTCATAGGTGAGCGGAGTGCTTTGCCTCCTAAGTGTTGATTAATTAATACTGTACATCATATTAGATATTATAAAGTATGCCTTATGTTTACATTTTTAGTTAATTTTCAGAACAATTCCATGTAGTAGGGACAGTACTTTATTGTATAAAATATATATGGATATCCAGTTTCTGTAATTGCCCAAAGACCACAGAAATAGTTATGTAAATGAATCTCATCACAATAAACGTTTGAGAAAATTTCCCTAACTTTGAATAGCTCAAGATTCTCATCTTTCCAATAATTACTTTGTTTAAATTAGTAATTTGATAATTAAAATTTTATGTCATTAAATGTTGATCACAGTACCTGAAATTTAACAATGTTAAAAAGTGTGAACTATAATAAAAGCAATGTACTTTCATACAAGTAATTTCTTGCGTAAGTTGATAAGGCAAGAACACCAGGTCATTTGTCTTCTGATATATTTTAGTTATTATACATAAATTCTTCATTTACTTTTCTCATTGTATTATAACTTTTGAATGAGACATGAAGTTAGAAAACATTTCATAAGGCTTGTTGTGATTACCAGAGTAACATGAATATTCTTCATATTTGTGCTGGAATTCACCCATAAAGATAAATACCTTGTCATTCTAGGGGGATACATTATAATTTAGAGAAATTTGGTAGTCCCTCATTGTAAGTTAATGGTAGCACTCTCTGAATTCTTTGTCCTTTCTCTAAAATAAGAACTCTCACTAACTATCTTCTTTGCTAGCATTTTCTCAACATAAAGTTAAGTATTTGAAGTAAAGGGCAAGATTTTTGAGGCAGTATATCATTTGACAAATGAAAACAGAGAAAAACTAGAAGACTACCAGAATGAATGTAAAACACAAGACTATAGAACCAAATGAAGCAATAAGAAGAAGAGGAAATAAGTCAAAGAAATTAAATATAAGGAATGAAGAATGGTTAAATATGGGTGAGGAAACATCTGAGATAACACATGTGAAACAAACATTTGGAAAGAGAAATATTCAATTGATTATCTACATAGAAGTAAATTTAGCATTTATATCTAGCTAGTTAATTTTTCTAAGGTTAGAAAACCTCAGAGAAATAAAACATTAAATATACATATTAAGTATTTTAATTCTTTAATTTCTAGGAAGAGTAAGAGACACAGAACAAGAAAAACATACAGATATGGACATTCGCTGTAAGCTCAAGGGAAGTGGTATATAGGTAAGCACTTTTACTTCTGTTCTCAGTAACTAAGGTTTGTGGATAATAAAGTGCCTTAACACAGACTGCTTCCTTAAATTTTATTTTATAGGGGTTCTCTTTATCAATTTTAATTAAAAATTGACAGTTATCTTTATATGAATTTGATAGGCATATGTATTTTCCTGGTTATGGTCATTGCTGAAAATGATATTAACGGGTATAAATTTGAAATCTGTGGAATTATATTTTTTTATACTTGATCTGCACATAGAGCTAACAGTTTACACCCTGGTGTAATTTGAAACCATGGGTAATGTAGGAATGAGTCCTCAAGAATGGAGTTCCAATGATGTTCATGTCAAGGAATCAAATATGGTTTGTACATGTGTGGAATGCAGAGATTTGAAAAAAAGAAAACAAGAAATACATAGAAGAAATTACTTAAAAATCTAGATTTTTGATGTCTGAAAAAAATACAAATGACAGAATTGTGTGATTTTGTATATAAAATAAAAGGTTACATATTGTATGTTTGTATTACATTTTCTGTGTTACATTTATTCTTTTACAAAGCATTGACAATGTTAACAATAATGAAATATTGCTAATATTGATATAATGTGAGTGCTAAATAATGTCCATGATTTCTGCTGCCACCAGCAACCTTGTTGATGTCCTGTTCCATGGTTCTACTGGGCTCCAGGTTGATGTTCATGATCCAAGCTTCCACCAAAAAACAAAACAAAACAAAACAAAACAACCCCCCAAAAAAAACAAACAAACAAACAAAAAACATGGAGCATGGAGATGTCTGTGGTCTATGCTGCTGCTAGACACCATGTTTATGTCCTTGATCAGGGCCCCTCCCAAAGACCATGTTGATATCCTTTATCCAAACAACCTTCTAAAATTATATTGATATCAGTGATCTCTGTTTCTGCTACATGTTGATGCCCATAGTTCCTTTTGCCACCAGAGACCATGTAATTTCCAGGATACATACTGGTTCTCAAAGCTATGATGATACACTTGTTCCTTGCTACCAGTGCAGAGAATGTTGATGTTCCTGGTCCATGCTTCTACCAGTAACTATGATAACCTTACTGATCCTTGCTACCTCTATTACCAATGTTGCTATCTAGGATTCAAGATGTCACACAAAACTATATTGATGTCACTGATCCATACAGCCAGTGGAAAGCATGTTGATGTAACTGATTCCTGTTGCCTCTGTTAATAATGTTGATGTCCATGATCCAACCTACCATGCTGCCCCTACTGCTTCTGAAAGCCATGGCGATGCCTGTGGTCCTTGTTATCACTGGATACAATGTTGAGGTCCATGATCTGTTCCGCCAGCTGAGACAAAATTGATGCAGTAGTTCTGTGTTGCCAACTTGAAGAATATTGATTTATTACATCCAAACTGTCATTGGAAACTAATACTGATTCTGGAAGCCATGTTGGTGCCTGTCGTCCTTGTTCCTGGATAAGATGTTGATAACCGTAATCTATGTTACAACCTGAACCGTGTTGATAGAAGAGTTCATTGTTAATAACATGAAGAATGTTAATTTCCATGATTTAACCTACCATCAGAAACTAAGTTGATATCAATATTTCATGCTGTCACCTGCAAGGAAGATGATGTCATTGATCCTTGCTGCCTCTATATACTATGATGAAGTCCATGATCAGACATACCATGCTATTCCTGTTGCTTCTGGAATCCATGTTGATCACCATGGTCCTCATTACCATAGAATAATATTTTTATTGCAATAAACTCTCCAGCCCTTATGACCATATTAGGATAATGTATCCCTATTGCCAAAATGAATAATGTAAATTTCCAAGAACTACACTACCAACTGAAACTGTTAATATCCAGAATGCATGCTACCACCTCCAACCAATTGATGTCATTGATTACCAAGCAGTTTTTTAAACATGTGGGTGTCTGTGAGTGGACTTACATGCTATCCTACTATTTCTTGAAGCAATGTTGATGCCAGGGATCTTTCTTGCCCATGAATCTTGTGTTGATGTCCATCATATGTTTTGCTACCTGATACCATGTTGATTCAAGAATTATGTGTTGCCAATGTGAATAATATTAATTTCCATGATCTCTACTACCATATGAAGTTTTTTCTATCCATTCTTCATGCTGCCACCTGAAACATTCTGGATTTAAATGATCCCTCCTGCCTCTGTTAAACATATAGATGTCCATGATTGGAAATACAATGCTATTCCTATTACTTCTCGAAGCAATGTTGATGTTCATGATATTCTTACCACTGGGTACCATGTTGTTTTCCCTGATCTCTCCTGCTATGCGTGACCAAGTTAATGTAAGTGGTCCTTGTTTGCTAATATATGTAATGTTATTTTCCAAGATGTAATCAACCATTGGTAACTAAGTTGATATGCATAATTCATGCTGCCACATGTCCCAATGCTAGTGTCATTGATCCTAGATGCCTCTGTTAAACCTGTTGATGTCTATGGAAGCACCTCGCATACATCACTATTGGTTCTCTAAGCCATGTTGATGCATGTGGTCCTTGTTAACAAGGGATAACATCTTGATTGCCATGACTTCTCTGGCCCCTTATGACCATATTAATGTAAGTGTTCTGTTTTGCCAACAAAAGAGTGTAAATTTTCAATAACTAAAATACCAACTGAAACTAAGTTGATATCTGGAATACTTGCTGTCACATCCAAACGAATTGAATTCATTCATCCCTGCTGTATCTGTTAAACATGTGGATGTCCATGAGCAGACATACCATACTATTCTTACAATTTTGGAAATCATGTTGAGAAGGATTCTTTCTTGCCCGTGGATCTGATGTTGATGTATATCATTCGCCCTGTCAACAGAGACAATGTAGCTACAAGTGTTCTGTGTTGGCAACATGAAGGATGTTATTTTTCTTGATTACAACAACCAGCAAAACCATGTTACTATCCATTATACATGATGCTTCCTGAAACTATGTGGATTTAATTTATCTCTGCTAACTGTTAACCATATGAATGTCCATGACTGGAAATATAATACTATGTATACAATTTGAAAAAAATGTTGATGCTCATAATCTTTTAAAACACCAGATAACAGGTTGATTGTCACAATCTCTCCTGCTACAAGTGATCATGTTAATGTAAGTGTTCTTGTTGCCAATGTATAGAATGTTAATGTCCATGATTTAACCAACTTTTGGTAACTAAGTTGATATTCATAATTCATGTTGCCTTGTGTACCCATGTTTATGTAATTGATTACTGCTGCATCTATTAACCCTGCTGATATCTATGAATGGACCCACAATGGATTCCTGTTGATTCTGTAAGCCATATGGATGTCCATGACTGGAGGCACAATGCCACTCCTACTACTTCTGGAAGCAATGTTGTTGCTCATTATATTCTTACCATTGGACACCATGTTGATTTCTATGATCTCTCCTCCCACAAGTAACTATCTTAAGGTAAACATATCTTTTTATCAATGTATAGAATCTTAATTTCCAAGATTTAACCCACTTTTCGTAACTAAGTTGATACACATATTTCATATCGCCACCTCCATCCATGCTGATGTAATTGATCATTGCTGCCTTTTCAAACCCTGTTGATATTAATGAATGCAGCTCCCATGCATTCCAATTGGTTCTGTAAGCCATGTTGATGCATGGTGTCCTTGTTAACATGGGATAACACCATGATTGCTTTGAATTCTCCATCCCCTTATGACCTTACTAATGTGGGTGTTCTGTGTTGTGAATATGAAGAATGTAATTTCTAAGAATTGAAATACCAATAGAAACTAAGTTAATATCCTGAATTCATGCTGCTACCTCCAAACAAGTTGAGGTCATTAATCCCAGCTAAGTCTCTTAAACATATGCATATGCATGGTTGGAACTACAATGCTATTCCTACTCCTTCTGGAAGCAATGTTGATGCTCACGATCTTCTTACCACTGGACACCAGGTTTTTTCCATGATGTCTCCTGCTACAAGTGACTACATTAAGGTAAGTATTCCTTTTGGCAATATATAGAATGGTGATTCCCGACATTTAATCAACCTTTGGTAACTTAGCTGATATCTGTAATTCATGCTTCCACCTGTACCCATGCTGATGTCATTGAACCCTGCTGCCTCTGTTAATCTTGTTGATGTCTATGAAAGGACCTGCCTGCCATTCATTCTTCTTGGTTCTGTAATCCATGTTGATGCATGTGGTCCTTATTACCATGGGATAACATCTTGATTGCCATGACCTCTCTGGCTTCTTATGACCATATTAATGTAAGTGGTCTGTGTTGCCAATATAAAGTTTGCAAATTTCAAAGAACTAAAATACCAACTGAAACTAAGATGATATCCAGAATACTTGCTACCACCTCCAAACTAATTGAATTGATCCATCCCTGCTGCACCTGTTAAACATGTCAATGTCCATGAGTGGACATACTATGCTGTTCCTATTATTTCTGGAAGGCATATTGATGCCAGGTTTCTTCCTTGTCCATGGATCTGATGTTGATATCCATATGTCCTGCTACCTAAGACCATGTTGATGCAAGAGATCTGCCTTTGCAACATGAGGAATGTTGATTTCCCTGATCTCAACTATCATAGTAAACTATGGCTATCCATTCTACATGCTACCTCCTGAAACCTGGTGGATTTAAATGATCCCTGCTGCTTCTGTTACCCATATGGATGTCCATGATTAGAAACATAAGCTATTTCTACTAATTCTGGTAGCAGTGTTGATGCTCATGATCTTGTAAACCACTGGACACCATGTTGATTTCCATGATCTGTCCTGCTACAGGTGATCATGTTAATGTAAATGTTCCTTTTTGTCAATGTATAGAATGGAAATTTCCAAGATTTAACCAACTTTTGATAATTATGGTGATACACATAATTTCTGTAGCCACCTGCACCCATGCTGATGTCATTGACCCTTGCTGCCTCTGTTAACCTTGTTAATGTCTATGAAAGGACCTTCTGTGCATTCTTATTGGTTTGGTAAACCATGTTGATGGTTGTGGTTCTTGTTACCATGGGATAACATCTTGATTGCCATGACCTCTCTGGCCTCTTATGCCCATATTCATGTAAGTGTTCTGTGTTGCCAAAAAAAGAGTGTAAATTTCCAAGAACTAAAATACCAACTGAAACTATGTTGATACTTGGAATACTTGCTGTCATCCCCAAACAAATTGAATTCAATCATCCATGCTCCATCTTTTAAAAATGTTGATGTTCATGTGTAGACATAGCAAGCTATGCCTACTATTTCTGGAAGACATGTTGATGGCAGGGATCTTTCATGCCCATGCATCTGATGTTGGTGTCCATCTTTCCTGCTACCTGAGACCATGTTGATCCAAGAGTTCTGTCTTTTCTAAATGAAGAATGTTAATTTCACTGATCTCAACTACCAAAGTAAACTATGTGGCTATCCTTTCTATATGTTGCCACCTGAAACCCTGTGGATATAATTGATCCCTTCTACCTCTGTTAACCATATGCATGTCCATGATTGGAAACACAATGTCATTCCTACTACTTCTGGAAGCAATGTTGATGCTCATTATCTTGTTAAAACTGGATATCATGTTGAATTCTATGATCTCTCCTGCTACAAGCCACCACCTTAAGGTAAGTGTTTCTTGTTATCAATGAGTAGAATGGTAATTTCCAAGATTTATCCTACTTTTGGTGACTAAGTTGATGCACATAATTCATGCTGCCACCTACAGCCATGCTGATGTCATTGGTCACTGCTGCCTTTGCAAACCCTGTTGATATTAATGAATGGAGCTCCCATGCATTCCAATTGGTTCTGTAAGCCATGTTGATACATGTGATCCCTGTTAATCTTGGACAATACCATGATTGCTATGAATTCTCCAACCCCTTATGACCTTACTAATGTAAGTGTTCTGTGTTGCAAATATGAAGGATGTAATTTCTAAGAATTGAAAAACCAATAGAAACTAAGTTAATATCCTGAATGCATGCTGCTACCTCTAAACAACTTGAGTTCATTAATCCCATCTGAGTTTCTTAAACATGTGCAAGTCTATGGTTGGAACTACAATGCTACTCCTACTCCTGGAAGCAATGTTGATGCTAATGATCTTCTTAAAACTGGACACCAGGTTTTTTTTCCATGATACCTCCTACTACAAGTGTTAAGGTAAGTGTTCCTTTTTTGCAATAGATAGAATGGTAATTCTTGAGATTTAATGAACCTTTGGTAACTTAGCTGATATCTGTAATTTATGCTGCCACCTGCACTCATGCTAATGTCATTGATCCCTGCTGCCTCTGTTGACCTTGTTGATGTCTATGAAAGGACCTGCCATTCATTCTTCTTGGCTCTGTAATCCATGTTGATGCATGTGGTCCTTGTTACCATGGGATAACATCTTGATTGCCATGACTTCTCTTGCCCCTTATGACCATATTAATGTAAGTGGTCTGTGTTGCCAACATAAAGAATGTAAATTTCCAAGAACTAAAATACCAACTCAAAGTAAGTTGATATCTGGAATACTTGCTGTCACATGCAAACAATTTGAATTCATCCATCCCTGCTGCATCTATTAAAAATGTTGATGTCCATGAGCAGACATACTATGCTATTCCTACTATTTGTGGAAATCCTTTTGATGCCAGGTTTCTGCCTTGCCCATGGATCTGATGTTGATATCCATCTGTCCTGCTACTTAAGACCATGTTGATACAAGAGTTCTGTCTTTCCAACATGAGGAAAGTTGATTTCTCTGATCTCAAACTTCATAGTAAACTATGTGGCTATCAATTTTTCATGCTACCTCCTGAAACCTGGTGGATTTAAATGATCCATGCTGCTTCTGTTACCCATATGGATGTCCATGATTAGCAACATAATGCTATTCCTACTATTTCTGGTACTAGTATTGATGCTCAGGTTCTTGGAGATCACTGGACACCATGTTGATTTCCATGATATTTCCTGCTACATGTGATCATGTTACTGTAAGTGTTCATTGTTTCCTGTGTATGGAATGTTAATTTCCATGATTTAATCAACTTTTGGTAACTAAGTTGATACACATAATTCATGCTGCCACCTGTGTCCATGCTGATGTCATTGATCACTGCTGCCTTTGCAAACACTGTTGTTATTATTAAAGGGAGATTCAATGCATTCCTATTGGTTCTGTAAGCCATGTTGATGCATGTGGTGCTTGTTACCATGGGATAACATCTTGATTGCCATACATTCTGCAGTGACTTATTACACTTTTAAGGCAATTGTTCCTTTTTGGCAATGTGTAGAATGGTAATTTCCAACATTTATCAAGCATTGGTAACTCAGGAGATATCCATAAATCATCCTGCCACACCCTACCATGCTGAAGTCATTGATCCCTGTTACACTGTTAACCCTGTTGACGTCGCTGGGGATTTAACTCAGTGATAGAGCATTTGCCTAGCAAGCACAAGGTCCTGGGTTCGATCCTCAGCTCAAAAAAGAAAGAAGAAGAAAACACTGTTGATGTCTATGAATGCACCTCCAATTAATTCCTATTGGTTGTTTAAGCCATGCTGATGCATATGGTTCCTATTACCATGGGATATCATCTTGATTGCTATGACTTCTCTGGCCCCTTATAACCATATTAATTTAAGTGTCTGTGTTGTCAACATGAGGAATGTAAATTTCCAAGAACAAAAATACCAACTGAAACTAAGCTGATATCCAGAATATTTTCTGTCACTTCCAAACAAATTGAATTCATTCATCTCTGCTGCATCTGTTAAACATATCAATGTCCATGGGCTGACATACAATGCTATTCCTATTTCTGGAAGCTCTTTTGATGCCATATTTCTACCTTGCCCATGGATCTAATGTTGATGTCTGTCTGTCCTGTTGCCTGAGACCATGTTGATATAAGAGTTCTGTCTTTCCAACATGAGGAAAGTTGATTTCCCTGATCTTAACTATCATAGTAAACTATGTCGCTATCCATTCTACATGCTACCTCCTGAAACCTTGTGGATTTAAATGACCCCTGCTGCTTCTGTTACCCTTTTGGATGTCCATGATTAGAAACATAATGCTATTCCTACTACTTCTGATAGCAATGTTGATGCTCGTGATCACTGGACAACACTGGACACCATGTTGATTTCCATGATCTGTCCTCATACAGGTGATCATGTTAATGTAAGTGTTCCTTGTTGCCAATGTATAGAATGGTAATTTCCAAGATTTAACCTACTTTTGTTAACTAAGTTGATATACATAATTCATGCTGCCACCAGCTGGCATGCTGATGTCATTGATCACTGCTCCCTTTACAAACCTTGTTGATATTAATGAATTGAGCTCCCATGCATTCCTATTGATTCTGTAAGCCTTGTTGATGATGCATGCGGTTCTTGTTACCATGAGATAACACCTTGACGGCTATGAAATCTGCATCCTCTTATGACCTTATGAATGTAAGTGTTCTCTGTTGCTAATATGAAGAATGTAATTTCCAAGAATTGTAATACCAATAACTATATAGTATCCTTAATAATGCTGCTACCCCCCAAAAAATTGGGGTAATTAATCTCAGTTGAATGTCCATCAGTTAAACATGTGGATGTCCATGATTGGCACTACAATGCTAATTCTATCCCCTGGAAGCAATGTTGATGCTCATGATCTTTCCTGTGGACACCAGGTTGATTTCCTTGATCTCTCCTTGTATAAATGATAATGTTAAGGTAAGTATTCCTTTTTGGCAATATATGGAATGGTAATTCCCATGATTTAATGAACCTTTGGTAACTTAGGTGTTATCTGTGATTCATGCTGCCACCTGCACCCATGCTGATCTCATTGATGCCTTCTGCCTCTGTTAACCTTTTTGATGTCTATGAATGGACCTTCCAATCATTCCTATTGCTTGTGTAAGCCATGTTGATGTATGTGGTCCTTGTTATCATGGGATAACAACTTGATTGCCATGACCTCTATGGCCCCTTACAGTCATATTAAGGTAAGTGTTCTTTTTTTTGCCAATGTGAGGAATGTAAATTTATAAGAACTGAAATGCCAAGTGAAACTAAGTTGATAGCTGGAATCTTGCTGCTACTTCCATATAAATTGAATTCATTTATCAATGCTGCATATGTTAAGTATGTGGTTGTCCAGGATCCAATGTCTTATGGTATTTCTGGCATTACAAGAAGCCATGTGGATGCCTGTAGTCCTTCTTGCCAGTATATTCCATATAGATTTCCTCGATATCTCTTGCCACCTGTGACAATGTTAACATAAGTGTTCTTTGCTGTCAATGTGAAGAACATCAATTTTCAAGAATTTAACTACCAACTAAAACTAAGTTGATATACAGAATGCATGGTGTCACCTCCAAATATGTTGAATTCATTGATCCCTCATGCCTCCATTGGACATATTGGTGTTTATGATTCTAATTTTAATGATATTCCTACTATATTTGTAATCCATGATGATGTCCATCATATTTGTACTAGTGGATACCATATTGATTATTGTGATCTCTCCTGCTGTCTTTGACCTTGTTAAATGAAGTGTTCTCTCACCAACATGATGAATGTTAAGTTCCAAGATTTAACCATTTACATGTTAATTTCCAAGACTCCCAATATCTCTCCTGCCCCTTGTGACTGCATTAAATTATTGTTCTGTGTTACCAACATGCAGAATGTTAATTTGCAAGATTTAACCCACCATCCAAATGTAAGATAAAATCCATAATTCATGATGCCACCTGAAACCATGCTGATGCCATTGATCCTATGTGCCTCTGTTAACCAAATTAATGTCCATGATTGGATGACCTACCTTGCTCTTCCTACTATTTCTGGAAGCCTTGTTGATGCTTGTGGTCTTTCTTACTGTGGATGTGACATTGATGTCCATATCTGTGGAGATGATCTGCTACCTGAGACCCTATTGATGCAAGAGTTCTGTGATGGCAATGTGGTGAATGTTAATCGGTATGATCTCAGCTACCATCTGAAACTGTTATTTACATGCTGCCACTTGTAACCTTGTTGATGTCATTGATTCCTGCTGTCTCCTTGATCATGTTAGTGAGCCTTACCATCCTCTTCCTATTGGTTTGAAGTCCATGTTGATGCCTTGTGGTACTTTTTGATCCTGGATAAGATGTTGATGTTGATGGTCTGACCTGCCACCCGAGACCATGCTGAAGTAAGTTTTCTGTGTTGCCAACATGAAGATTATTAATTTCAATGAGATGACCTGCCATTGGAACGTAAGTGTATATCTGTAATTCATTTTGTCCCTGGAACAATGTTGATATCACTGATCCTTTCTTCTTTTGTTTATCATGTTGATTACCACAATCTGACCTACCATGCTGTCCGTACTGCTTCTGGAGCACTGTGTTGATGTCTGTGGTCCCTGGTGCCCCTGGATATGATATTGATGCCAATGTTCTGTTCTGACTCCTGAATCCATGCTGAGGTAAATGTTCTTTGTTACCAATGTAAAGTATGTTCTTCTCCTTGATCTAACCTATTATCTAAAACTAAATTGTACTTCATCATCCATGCTTCTTCAGGCCACTACATTGATGTCACTGATCCTTGCTGCATGTTTTAACTATGTTGATATCCATGAGCCAACCCTCCATTCAGAACTTTGTTGATATCATGGATTCTTCCTACTTCTGGTAAGCATGTTGATGTCTCTGTCTCAATGTGACAGTAGAGGCTATGTTGCCACTGGTAATCATGTTGATGTGTCTAGTCTCCCTTTTCACTGGACACCATGTCATTTCCATGATCCTACTCATTCTGAAAGCTGCATTGATAGTCTTTGTCTTTGCTACCACTAGAGACCATGTTGATGTCCTTGCTCCATACTTATACCAGTAACCATGCTGCTTTCCCTGATCTGTGCTGCCTTTTTTAACCATGTTGTTTTCTTGGATTTGATATGCCCCTCAAAGTTATGTTGATATCACTGATTTGTACTGCCACTGGCAAACATTTTGATGTCTCTGATCCTTGCTGCCTCTGTTAGCTATGCTGCTGCTCATGATCTGACCCCTACTGCTTCAGGGAGCCATGATGATGCCTGTGGTCTTTGTTGACCCTGGATATGATGTTGAAGTCCATGTTCTTTCCTGCCACCTGAGACCACATTGAGGTGAGTCAATGCTGCCAACATAAATAATGTTGATTTCCTTGATCCCACATGCCATCCAGAACTAATTTAATACTCTTGATGCATGCTGCTGTAGGAAATCATATTGATGTCACTGTTCTTTGCTGCATCTTCTAACCATGTTGATGTTCATCATCTAACCTACCATCCAAAACTTTGTTGATGTTACTGATCTATATTGTAGCTGTCAACCATGTTGAGGTTACTGAACTTTACTACCACCTGTAACCATATTGATGTGTGCAGTGTACAGTGTCATCAGAAACAATGTTGAAGTCATTCGTCCATACTGCTATCTGAGACCCAGTTCAAGTAAGTTTCCTGTGTCACTCATGTGAACAATATTGATTTCTGTGATCTGTCTGCCACCTGAAACTAAGTTGATATCCATGATCTATACTAACACAGGCAATCATGTTGATGTGACTGATTCTTGCTGCCTCTCTTAACCTTGCTGATATCCATGATTTGACATGTCATCTGATCTTTGCTGCTGCTGGGGACTAGGTCGATATGAATGATCTGAGCTGCTAACAGAAACTATTTTGATATCATTAAGCCATCCTGGTGCTGGAGACCATGTTGACATCTGTGTTCTATGCTGCCACCAAAAACTATGTTTATATTCATGTTCTGGGCTGCTTGCTGAAGACCAGTTGGATATCCATGACCCAGCTGCTGATGGAGACTGTGTTGATGTCTGTGGTCAGTACTGCCACAAGAAGGCATCTGATAGTGATCTGTGATGCCTCCCACAAGCATGTTATGTTGGTGATCTGTATTGATGTCATGGACCAGATGGATGTCAGTTATCCAAGCTGTCACCAGAAATCTTGTGGACCATGATCTGTGCTGCTGCTGGAAAGCCTGTAGAAGTCTATGATCCATTCTGCTACTGGAAACCATGTGGAAATACGTGATCTGTACTGCTACTGATTTCTATCAGCAAGGAGCTTCTTTTGCAGTAGTATCAATGACTGTAGAATCATAACTGAAATTCAGACAGACATTGAAGGATTCTGTGCCACCATCCCCCCCCAAAAAAATACAAAATCTAGACAGTATCTTATTGGAGAGTTCTTGTAAGTTTTAATAAAGATACTTAACTGTAGCTCTTCACAGTTGATGGCTTCAGGCAGGGGTTGAGGAAGAACTCCTTTTTAAGGGGCTGGCCACTGCAAGTTTGACCATGCTCCAATGAGTATAAGGATAACACCAAGTGGACTTGTTATATTGTATTTTTTCTATTCTAGGGGAGGATGCCACAAAGGTGGAGGGTGGACCTGGGAGGAATGGGAAGCAAGTGTGATTGAGGTATGTTGTGTGACATTCTCAAATGATTAATAAAATATTATGTTGGGAAAATTTTTTTAAAATGTGTCAATAGTATGTATGTTTGGCCTACAACTGATTCCTTATTTTAACTATATGACTTGAACCGCAGCCTAACTATCTTAGCCTTGTTCTAGTGACATAAAGAGACACTATGATCAAAGCAACTATTACAAGAGAAGGCATTTAATCTGTGGCTTGTTTTCAGTGTTAGAGTTTTAGGCCATTATCATCATGGCAGGAAACATGGTGGCATGCCAGCAGACTCCGGAGCAGTAGTTGAAAACTACATCCTGATCCATAGGCAGAGAGATAAAGACTTTGGGCTTGGCATGACCTTTTGAAACCTCACTGCCCACTCCCAGTGACACATTTCCTTTTATAAGACCCCACTTCTTAATTCAAGCATTCAAGTATATGAGCCTACAGAGGCCATTCTTATTCAAACTATTACATTGACTTAGAGTACTTAAATTTTTTTTTATTCTTTCAAGAGCTTATGCATTTAGACAATATATTTTTATTTTATCCATTGACCATTTCTTCCCTTCAACTCCCTTTAGTGGTCCTAATCTGCCAATTTCTCAACTTCATGCATTCTGTTTTTCTTATTAATAACCCTCTGAGCCCCCTTAGTGTTGCCCATGTGCCCATGTGTGTGAGTCCACCTACTGGAGCAGGGACAACCTAACAGAGGCCATTTCTCCAAAAGCAGTGACTTTCCCTTTCTCAGAAAATATCAGTTGCTCATAGCCCCTCCAATGGTATGCCCTTAGACACATCCTTGACAATTCATGTTAGAACTTTGAAGGTTTTGATTTTGAGTAGGTAATCAAAAGTACTGTTAATTGGAATATGCAGCAGTTATGTTATTTACAGAAATCTACATTTCAAATCTCTGACTCATTTGTCTCTTTCATTCTTTCTGCGATATCCTCATAACCTTTGGTGACTGAATGTTAATATAGCAGATTCATCCATGACTGAGCTCTCAGTTACTTATACTCTGTACTTTGACCAGCTATGAGTCTCTGCCTTAAACACAATACTGTGAAAAATAAGTATCTGACCAAAGGTGAGAGTGACCCAAATCTATAGGTATAAACACAAATATTCAGAAGAACAATTGTAGCATCGTTATTAAATATAACAATAGCAGTGTGTTCACACCTAGGGGCTGTAATTTCCCTATATAGGCTTTGGCCTAGTAATTATGGAAGACCTCCTGTACAGTAAGCTTCACACTCAATTAGAAGGTTCTTGGTTTCCCTGTAACTGTCATGTCACTGTTAATACCAGTGGGCCAATTTCCCAGGCAGGCCAATATTGTAGCATGCAGGACCTAGCAGTGAGGGAGACAATTTGTCTCTTGCTTGTTGCTCCTTCCATTGCACCTTCTGGAACTGTGTAAGCTAGCTAGAAGGAAGTTGAGTGATATCTTCAAAAATGTTTTTCCATTGAGTTATAGTTCAAAAATAAGAGCCGTGGCAGTAGCCTGCATTGTTTCAAGTGACTCTCTGTGGCATCTCTGACCAAAACTTGTAGGGAGGTAACTATGCTCGGCACACATTTGCATTTACTGACTCATAACTTTTGAAAGCATTGTTGTCCACCTGTGGAGAGACCTCCTCTCTGAACTCTTTTCAATGTACATTATATTCTAATTAGCTTACAAACTAGTATATTTCCACAAGGCTTCTGCATATATCCATACATATGTTTCACCATTCCATCCCCATCCTCACTTAAACTTTTAACCTGGATTATCCCAACCACCTATTTCTCATTACCTGTGTTCTACAGTCTACTCTGATTATACAGTATTTTACAAAGGTGGCTGTTTCATAGGTTTCTGTATAGCATTAAATACACCCTAAATTTTGATCAGGCATTCTACCACTTCTTCATTTTCTCACCCCACTCCTTTCAATATTTTATTTCTCCCCTCCTCCAGTATTTCCCATTTTTCTTATGTTTTAATATCTCCCCTCCATTAATGTGTCTCTACTCAAAGGGCTTCTTAAGTACCTGGGATCCCTATAAAGTCCAGGTTAATCATACACACAATGGATTCAAAGATAACATCCACATCTAAGAGAGAATATGGCATTGGTCTTTCTGATACACTTGTATTACTCAGGATGTTTTATCAGTTCCATACGTTTAACAGTAAATCTCATGATTATAATTTCTTATAGGTTAGTAATATTTCATTGTTTCTATGTGGCACAATTTCCCCTTAAGCACTCTTCAGTTGATGGGCATCTAGGAAAATTCAATTTCCTATTGTGAATGGAGCCTCAGTAAAGATGGATGCACAAGTGCCTCTGTAGTAGGATGCGATCCTCTTCTGTATATATTTGAGTTCTGAACATAGCTCATATGGCAGGTCTGTTTTTATATTTTAGAGAATCCTCCACATTGATTTTTACAATGGCAACACCAGGTTGCACTCCCAGAAAATGTAAATATTCCCTTTTCATTCTATCCTCACCATGATCTATCTATCTATCTATCTATCTATCTATCTATCTATCTATGTATTTAAATAAATTCTGAGTGAGGTAAGATGAAATCTCAAAATGTTTATTTTTATACATTTTAAATAATATAATTACATCACTTCATCCTTTCTTCTCTTCTAATACCCCACATCCTCTTGAATTGATGGTCTCTTTTTCTTTATTGTTGTTAGATATAAATATGCAAGTATTTACAAATATAACCTGATGAGTCCATTTTTTTTTTAATCTCAGGGCTGACCACTTTGTATTGAGTAACCAATTAGGGGGTCTCATTTCTTGACAGGTAAATTATCCTTCTCTCAGCAGTCATTAGTTGCCTATAGTTCTTATCTAGGGGTGGAACCCTGTTCTATTTCCCCCTTACCATCATTGCCTAGGTCTTATTTAGGCAGCGACACTGTTGCAATGTCATGGGTATAGATCCCTTTTCATTTTTAGGAGACACAATCCTATAGTAGAATTTCTTGTCCTCTGGCTCTTAAAATACTTCTGTTTCTTCTGTGATGTTTCCTGAATCCAGTGTCAGGAGTTGTGTTATGTTGTAGATATATTCTTTGGGCTTTGGCTCCTGACATTCTGTTTATCTCTCCAGCATGACTTGTTCCTGTCATGGCCTCTGTTTCATTCATTTGCTACAGAGAGAAGTTTCTCTGATGAGGGATGAGAGCTACATTTATCTATTGGTGAAATTATTAAGGCCACTCCACGAAGTTAAAAGGGAGGTTTATTTTATGGGGAAACTTACAAATGAAAGGATAGGTTGTAGGGTCTGGCAAAGGTATGGCGCAGCCCGGCGGTGTTCTCTAGAGAACTCTGCTCAGTCTACCTCCTGCATCCAGCGTCCCAGAACCAAGGGAGCAAGCCCTACTCTCTATCTTGGGTCTTCCGCTTCCTCCTCCACCACACCTTGTGGGCGTGACCATTACCGAAGCCTCAATGGGGGTTGAAACTTCCAGGCCAATGCTGGGATGGCTATCCACTACATTTATCTGTGGGTATAAAGGTAGGATTTAGAATGCAATTTGGAATTATATACCACCCCTAGTAAAGTGGTATTAGTAGTTAATCTTCTAAGATACATGATCTTACTATCTCTGTGTGTTTGGCTAGATTTCTAGTACTAGTAATCACTTTCAATATTCTCCCCCTGCAACCTACCCTCAACCTGATCCCTCATGTTCCAATCACCACCCACCCCCAGTGCAGCCATAAAATCTCTTCTATTTCTCCTTTTCTGGAATATCCATGTGACATCTCTTGGGCCATCCTTGTTATCTAGCCTCTCTGGGTCTATGGATTGTAGAATGGTTGTCCTTTATTTACAACTAATATCCACTTGTAAGGGAATGCATACCATGTTTGTCTTTCTGGGTCTGAGTTACCTCACTCAGGATGTTTTTTTTTTTTCTAGTTCCATTCATTTGCTGCAAATTTCATGATGTGTTTTTAACAGCTGAGTAATACTTCATTCTGCAGGTATACCATATTTCCTTTAGCCATTCTTTGGTTGAGAGGCCTTTAGGTTGTTTCCATGTTCTGACTACTATAAACAAAGATGCTTTGAACATAATTGAGCAACTGTCCTTATGGTATGATTTAGCATCCTTTGGGTATAAGCCCAAGAGTGGTATAACTGGGTCTTGAGGTAGATTGATTGCCAATTTTCTGAGAAATTGTCATATTGATTGCCAAAGTGGCTGTACAAGATTGCATTCCCACCAGCAATGGAAGAGTGTTCCCCTTGCTCTACATCATCTCCAGCATAAACTGTCACTTGCGTTTTTGATATTAGCCATTCTGACAGGTGTAAATAGCTTTTTACATTTTGACTTTCATTTACCTGATGGCTAAGAATGTTGAACATTTCGGTGTTTCTCTGCACTTTGAGATTCTTCTGTTGTGAATTCTGTTTAGGTCTGTATTCCATTTTTAATTGGTTTTATAATGTCTAGTTTTCTGGAGTTCTTTATATATTTTAGAGATCAGGCCTCTGTCAGGTGTGGGCTTGGTAAAGATCTTTTCCCATTCTGTTAGCTGCCATTTTGTCCTATTGACAGTGTCCTTTGCCTTAGAAAAATGTTTCAGCTTCATGAGGTCCCATTATTAATTCTTGATCTCAGTGTCTGTGCTACTGGTGTTCTATTCAGGAAATTTTCTCCTCTGCTAGTGCATTCAAAGCTATTTCTCACTTTCTTTTTTTTTATCAAGTTCAGTGTATCTGGATTTATGTTGAGGTCTTTGATCCACTTAGACTTGAGTTTTATGCAGAGTGATAGATATGGATCTATTTGCATTCTTTTACCTGCTGACCTCCAGTTACGCCAGCACCATTTGTTGAAGATACTTTGTTTTTTTATTGTATTATTTTTGTTTCTTTGTAAAAAATGAAATGAAACAGGTATCCATAAGTGTGTGGATTTATGTCTGCATTGTCAATTCAATTCCATTGATCTACCTGTCTGGTTTTATGCTACTACCATGCTGTTTTTATTACTATAGCTCTGTAGTAGAGCTTCAGATCAGGGATGGAGATACCTCTGGAAGTTCTTTTGCTGTACAGTATTGTTTTAGATGTCCTTGAATTTTTGTTCTTCCAGGTGAAGTTGAGTATTATTCTTTCAAGTTCTGTAAAGAATTTTGGTAGGAATTGAGCTTAATCTGTAGATTGTTTTTGGTAAGATGGTCATTTTAACTTTGTTAACCTTAAAGAACCATGAGCATGGGAGATCTTTCCATCTTTGGATGTCTTCTCCAATTTCCATTTTTAAAGATTTGAAGTTCTTGTCATATAGATCTTTAACTTACTTGCTTAGAGTTACCACAAGACATTTTATATTGTTTATGGCTGCTGTGAAGTGTGTTGTTTCCATGATTTCTTTTTCAGCCCTTTTTTCAATTGTGTGTAAGATGGCTACTGATGTTTTTTAGTTAGCTTGTATGAAATGATGTGTTTCTCAGCTGTAAACATTACCTGGTAGAATTTTTATGGTTGTCTATGTATACTATCTTCCCTGCCTATTGTTCCCTTGTCATGGGAAATTTCCCTTCTGCCATCAGGGATCCCCAACTCAGAGCTCCTCTTAAAAGCTTTGCTACTGACCAGGGATATAAGAGTTAAAACCTCTCATCTAGAATTTTTGTTTTGAATGAGGCTTCTGTTATCACACCCTGGATATCACCTGAAAACATTTGGGGATAATCATTATTGATGCAAGTCCTCTTTTTAACTAGGAAATGGGAAGTGCAGGAAGGGAAAACTCCCCAGGTTGCCTTTTTTTCCCAATTCTTTTGGAAATCATAGCATGTATAAAATCAGGCACACTGGGCGGTGGTGGCATACACCTTTAATCCCAGAACTCAGGAGGCAGAGGCAGGGGGATCTTTGTGAGTTTGAGGCCAGCCTGGTCTACTGAGCGAGATCCATGAAAGGCACAAAGCTATACAGAGAAACCCTGTCTTGAAAAACAAAACAAAACAAACAAACAAGCAAACAAACAAACAAACAAACCCAGGCACTACAGAGTAGCCAAATTTGATATTGGGAGCTACGGGAGACCCCTGCTAGTGTTTCCTAATGACAAAGAGTTACCTTGTCTGTCTCTTGTTGATCTGAATTCATTAGTCCAATGACATCCTTTGCCACACCTTCTGCATATTTCAGATGACTGAAACCTTTTATTTGGATTATCTCTAGAAAAAACACTGTTCTATACCCAGAAATTTTTCTGTGTACTACCTGGCCTGTGGTCAGGACAAATCTTTCACCCACAGTCCCACAGCATTTTATAAAGTAATCACACAAAGGCTTAATATTATTTATAACTGCTTGGCCATTTGCTCAGGCTCATTACTGACTATTGCTTACACTTAAATTAACCCATAATTCTTACCTATTTTTAGCTGTGTGACTTGGTACCTTTTTTCATTTCTTCCTTCACATCTTGCTTCCTCTGTGTCTGGCTGGTGGCTTTTGACTCAACCATCCTCTTCCCAGAATTCTCCTTGTCTGCTTATCCTGCCTATACTTCCTGCCTGGCTACTGGCCAATCAGAATTTTATTTATCAAGAAATCAGAGGAACACATTCACAGGATACAGAGCAACATCACCCATCACTATTCCAAGGAACATCTTGCCTATAATCCCTTTTCAAATGACCTTGTGCTGTGGATATCGCCCTGTGTAAATAAAGTTCTGATTGGCCAGTGGCCAGGCAGGAAGTATAGGCGGGACAAGAGAGAAGAGAATTCTGGGAAGTAGAAGGCTGGGGAGAGACACCGCCAGCCGCCGCCATGAGAAGCAACTTGTAAAGACACTGGTAAGCCACAAGCCATGTGGCAAAGTATAGACTAACAGAAATGGGTTAATTTAAGATATAAGAACTAGATAGCAAGAAGCCTGCCACAACCATACAGTTTGTAAGCAATATAAGTTTCTGTGTGTTTACTTGGTTGGGTCTGAACATCTGGCGGGTGAGAGAGATTTGTCCTGACTGTGGGCCAGGCAGGAAAACTCTAAGTACAACCTTGTTTACCACATGAAAACATCTGACATTTAAGTTTTCTTAAAATTTCTAAAAATCACTTCTATCAAAACAGCATCATAAGTGTAACATCCAATATCAAATTTCAGATCCATTCATCTATGGGTGCTGATTGTGCCTTTAAAGGCCTATTACCCTTTTGCATTCTGAAAACCATTTTGAAAATCCAAAGATTCAATTGACATTTGTCTGACTTCTGTATCTAATAACATTCTATTTACAGTGAAGTTAATCTTTGTAAAAAAAAATCAGTGAAGTCTTCTTTTGGACCTTGAATAATTTTAGTAAATGACTCAGTCATTTCCTGATTCTTCAACACTGTGTTAAGCATTCAAAGCTGCTATACAGCATAGAACCAAGGTGTGATCATCAAATGTAGACTGCCTTTGCAAATCAGCATACTAGCTCTCACAGAGAAAATTGTCTTGGGAAATTTCAATACCTCTAGACATTTCAATACCTCTAGACCTATTTCATTGTCCTATGATGCTAGCTTCCTCTCTTCACCATAGTTTCTATTGTAACTGAGGACCAGCTTCCAATATTTCTTAGCTAAAGCTTCTCAGGTGGAATAATTCTTTCCCAAGTTGTCCATTTAACAACTGCTTCATCAAAGGTGAATGCTTACCTTATGAAACAAATGCTTCCTAAAATTTCTTCAAATCTAACATTTTTCAGTATCCCAATTAACTTCTTGTAGACAAATTTCTAAATGGTCTTATTAAATAAAAAACAGGGAGCCAAATATTGGGGTAAAAGCCTTAGAGATCAGGGAAATAGGAGTAGCCACTAACTAATCTTACTTCACCAAGCCGCAGCTTCCAAAGTAAGCTACTTCCTGTCTACCCATGCTTTTATTGCCTTGCTGTTCTACCCTCTCATTGGCTATCATAACCCAGCTACCTCACTTCCTTGTCACTGTCTGTCTGTACAGACCTCCAGGTCTCTATGGTTGGTACTGGGTTTAAAAGCGAGTGTACCACACTTGACTCTGTTCCCTAGTATGGCCTTGAACACACACACACACACATAGTCCTTATCTGCTAAGTGATTGGATTAAGGGTGTGGGCTACCCTTCTATGTTTACTTAAAATGGTTTGCTATTTCCTCTGACCTCATAGGCAAACTTTATTAAAGCACAAATAAAATATCACCACAACTTCTGCATAACCTTGGGAGTGCCTATCTTTGGTGATCATTCTTCTATGATAACTGGATAAATTGAGGTTGGGCTTCTAATAACCTTGGGCCACTCCTCTTAGGTTTTATAATGCAATAGTGCAGAAAGTTCTTGTCTAAATTGCTTAGTATTTTCTTATTTTTATTAGGTGGTCTTTCTAACACTTGTATCTTTTCAATACTAAGTCCTTCTAAGGTTTAGATATTATCACTCAATTTTTTTCTTATCAGTAGTATATGTTTCTAAAGCTTGCATCTTATCAATAGCAAGAATTTGTATCTTATCAAATTATCATATTTGGCAAAGTTATCAAACCACTACTTTAAGGATAAAATATGAATTACCAGACCGATAACAATTATGACTAATATTACATTAATCCCAGCTAAGTTGTTTATCCCCTCATTTATTTTTCCCATTTTCAAATCATCCAAAGTATCCCTAAACAGGATCCTAACTCCCTTCATTGTGTTATTTCTAATTCTTAACATGGGAAATATTTTGCTTTTTTAAAATCTAAATTTTTGAACCTAAGTCCCTGTTTGAAAAGTCCCAAATATCTTACCAGATCTGATGATGCTGACTGCATAGGAAGAGATGTATGGGAGTAATCAGCTATAGTGTTAATGTTCAACTGTGCCTGCATGGAGGGCAGGTATAGTAGGGGCCACCATGGCTGCTCAGGCAAAATGCAGTGAGTGGGGTGAATTTTCTGAAGAGCTAACATATGGAAACTGGTAGAAATTTGTGTGGCTTGGCTTGGTATTGGATTACCCTTTCTGTCACTAGCTGTGGCTAACTGTTGCTGTGCAGCATGGCTGGATAGAGGACAC
The DNA here is from genome assembly GCF_903995425.1 of Onychomys torridus. Taxonomy (NCBI): domain Eukaryota; kingdom Metazoa; phylum Chordata; class Mammalia; order Rodentia; family Cricetidae; genus Onychomys; species Onychomys torridus. The sequence goes on along the minus strand of NC_050466.1, from coordinate 27,051,136 downwards.
TGGCAGTGCATAGCTGGGCCCCCTCAGCAGCTTGTGGTGGTGGCAGCAGCAGTAAGAGTCTGAGTGCTGTGCAGGTTTCAAGATAGCTGAGCTACCCTAGGTTGGTGGTTCAGGGATGAGGTCTAGGGGTTACCCCCATAGTGGGAAGTGAGGGCATGGGCCAGCACCAGGGTAGCTTGCCTGAGAAGTGTTTGGGAGCCAAAGGCAGGCAGCAGCTGAAGGCTGCTGTAGAAAGACGGCAACAGAAAAAACCAAGAATCAGAAAAAACAGGTGTTGAGGGCCTGGGGGGGGGAGACAAAAGTGGCCACTGCAACAGCAGCAGTGAGCCAGGTTCACCATCTTGGTGTGGTTTAATAATGGCACAATTTAGATGCCAGATGTAATGAATATCTAAATTGTTCCAGTATAATAAAAACTCAGGAGACAGAAATTGAGATAAAAAACTGATAAATCCAAGGACAGTGGAGAGTTGATTGACCATCTCTTCACATTCTTCCCTAACCACTAGCCCCTGAAATCCTCTCTTCTCTCTTCCTGTGCTCTCTAGCCTACCTCCTCAGTCCTCTAAGAACTCTATTGCTAATCTCAGTTAGCCAATTGCTGACTCCATCCTTTGATACAAGGTGACTTTATTGCCACAGTAAAATGGCATGCAAACAATTCTTCTACAACAGATTTTCATATATTGAACCATCCCTGCACCATCATGGTGGATGATATTTTTCATGTGTTTTTGATTTGCCAGTATTTTATGGAGCACTTTTGCATCGATGTTCATAAAGGAAATTGGACTGTAATTCTCATTCCTCATTGAATCTTTGTGTGGTTTGGGTCACTGTGGCCTCATAAAAAGAATTTGGTAATGACCTTTCTATTTTTGGAATAATTTGAGGAGTACTGGTATTAGCTTTTCTTTGGAAGTCTGGTGAAACTCTGCACTGATACCATCTGGCCCTGTTCTTTTCTGGTTGAGAGACTTTTAATGACTGATCCTATTTCCTTAGGGGTCTATTTGAATTTTTTAAATCTGATCAATCTTGATTTAATTGTTGCATTTGATACTTTTGGGTCTGGGATCATACAATAATGGGGACTGAGGATTAAAAGAGACAAGACAGTGGTTCATTTGTCTCAGTAGAATGCCCTTTATTAAAGGAGGGAGGAGGCCTTAAATACAGACTTACAGCACAGTGAAAGAACCTGGGAGGACAAAAGTTCACTACAGATGTTTTACATTCTAGCATTACACCAATATGCAGGATCCGCAAACAAGGAACCTCTGTAAACTGTTTAAGGGGAATGAAACCAGCAGGGAATTAGCATAGGGAGGACATCCAATCAAGGTCAGCAAATAAGGCAACAGCTCCCCCCAAAATGGGGGGCAGGGCCCAACAGGTCCCCCCCACTTTTACTGAAAAATGAGCTCCTGTCTTAGGCTGCATGGGATATCAGCATATCACCTTACCCATCATAGGGAGTACCTACCCAGACCCCACAGGTCCCCTGTATTAGGTTGGTGCAAGCCTCTCAGGAATTACCTGTCATTGAATACTCATTTATCATACAGGCTCAGCCATGCTTGAGCTATCGGGTTATCTGCTGCCATAGATCTAAAAGTGTCATGGGGCTTAGAATCTGTGCATTCAACACAGGAAAGACCAACAGAAGTCCTAACCCTCCCTATAGCCAGTAGCTAAGGGCAATTGAGCCATTCCCTTCCTTAATAAGCCTTACTGCAAATTGGAGTCCTCTGTAAGATGGTATCCCAGCCAGGTGGGTGGCGCATGCCTTTAATCCCAGCACTCAGGAGGCACAGGCAGACAGAGAGTTCCAGGCCAGCCTGGGCTACAGAGTGAAATCCAAGAAAGGCTCAAAGCTACATAGTGAAATCCTGTCATGGGGAAAAAAAAAGATGGTATCCCAAAAGTAAGTGGAACTTGAGTTTTATTAACTTTATAACTTTTTTTTTTACTTTTTAAACATTTTTTTATTTCTTATTTTTTAAATTTTTTCTTTATTATTATGTGTTTTAAATTTTATACATCAGCCATGGGTTCCCCTGTCTTCCCCCCTCCCGCACCCACCCCCACCTTCCCCCCAGCCCCTCCCCTCCATTCCCATGTCCTCCAGGATCAAGGCACCCCTGGGGATTCATTTAAACCTGGTGGATTCAGTATAGGCAGGTCCTGTAACCACCTTCCAGACTGAGCAAAATGTCCCTGTGTAAGCCCAAGGTTTCAAATAGCCAGCTCATGCACTAAGGAGAGATCCTGGTCCCACAGACTGAGTGCCTCCCAAACAGATCAAGCTATTCAGTTGTCTCACTTATCCAGAAGGCCTGATCCAGCTGGGGACACCACAGCCTTTGGTTCATAATTCATGTGCTTCCATTCGTTTGGCTATTTGTCCCTGTGCTTTTTGCAATCTTGGATTCAACAATTCATGCTTTTGCAGACCATCCTCTTTCTTGACAGTTGGACACTTGGAGCTCCATCTGGGGCCTGGCTGAAGATCTCTGCATCCACTTCCATCAAAATATGGTACATATACACAATGGAGTACTACTCAGCAGAGAAAAACAATGACATCATGAGGTTTGCAGGCAAATGGATGGATCTAGAAAAAATCATCCTGAGTGAGGTAACCCAGACTCAGAAGGACAAACACAGTATGTACTCACTCATAGGAGGATACTAGATGTAAAACAAAGATGAGTAGACTGCTACACAACTCCAGGGAGGCTACCTAGAAATCGGGACCCTAGGAAAGACCCAAGGATCACCCAATGGCAGAGAAATGGATGAGATCTTCATGAACAACATGGACAACAGTGGGAGTCATGAAGGGCAAGATTTGAGGGAAAGAAAGCTTAGGGGAGCAGGAGATCCCAGCTAGATCAAGAACTGAAAGGGAGAACAAGGAATAACAGACCATGATAAATGAAGACCACATGAGAACAGGAATAGGCAGAGTGCTGGAGAGGTCCCCAGAAATCCACAATGATATATCCTCTGTAGTTTGCTGGCAACGGTCAAGAGAAAGCTTGATCTGACCTAGGCTGGTGATCAGATGACTAAACACCCTAACAGTCGTCTTGGAACTTTATAACTTTTAAAGCCAATCAAAATGCATATTACTATTGAATTAAATTTATCATACCCAATAGAATGGAAGAGTAATTAATTGTGGTAGCTACTTTTGCTGCCAGAGTCTCCACTGTACTAGCTGTAGTAAGCAATTGTGAAAAAGCAATCCCAGAAACAGTTGCAGCAGTGGCCACTATTGCTGTAGTAGCAACAAGAGCTGCAGTGAAGTCAAATTCTCTTCTGAAGTGTGTGAGCACCATCTGTGTCTATAGCCATGGTCCACTGGTATGGACACAACTCCAGGAACACAAACCACTAAGGCCCATTTTTCTTGATCCCAGCATGACTTAAGCTGGTAGCTCTGCAAAAGAACAATTAACAACCACAATAAAAGATGGAGACAGCATGTAAGGAGAAGTAATGGTCTCATGATGGTTACATTTCAAGCTCACAAATTTTAAGGTTTCTTTAAAAGGGACTAGATGAATTTCAGGAGGCCAATAAATGTTGCACAAAGCCATTCCTGAAAAGGTAGGTACTACACCAGCTTGAAGAGGATTGTGAAAATGAAAAAGCTTAGCTGGCATGGTACTGTTAACAAATGGAGGTAAGTGACCATACTCCAAATGTCAGGGTTACCCTTTAATCTTCAAAGTGCCTGGGTGACATGTTCTCAAACATACGTAAAAAAGCAGTTACCATGCATTACCTTCTGAAGAATTCAACTGCATGGCTACAGTTCCTAGGCTTACATTAGTGTTTGTCAAGGTCAGCCATATTGGGCTCTCAATTACCACTGGGATTAGAAAGATTCTCTTAACTAGACAGGAAGTTTATAACTAGAATTTTTAAGGAAACTATAGAAGTACTTGCAAGTGTATATTCTTACCTCTTATTTTAACTTAGATCTTAATTTCTTAGCATATATCTAACTTAGCAGACACCTAAAGATTTCTTGACAATTAGAAGAGATTTAACATTTTCTAACACGACAGAATAATTTTCTACTTCTTACTCTTAATTATTATCACCATAACTATTAGAAAGATTCTCTTAACTAGACAAGAAGTACACAAATAATTTCTAACGTTCAGAGCTTATTGTCAACTTTGATATTGTAAAAGTTCTAGATAGATTGAAACAAGAGTAATTCTTTAATGGCTCTCTCTTAACTCTGGGACTTAGTGACTTACGTTGCTATGCATTTCAGATGTTTTATAACAACTCAATATATTAAGAGCTATCTCAGTTTACAGCAAACCCAAAAAGGAAAAATAAAAATTTTGTAAGGAATATTATGTTTCTGAGTTGCTTAGCTAGTCATTCCATAACAGTCAATTTCCCAACAGAAGAAGACAGTTGTCCAAATTGGAGTGAGGTTCCAGACCTGAAACTTTCATCAGTCCTGAAGACATTGCTGAGACTTAGTTACAAACTTCTTAGCAGTCTGGAAGCCTCTTTGTACTTCTATCCCCAGACTGCAAGATAGAACCTCAATATTAGGAAAATTGATTTAGTTGCTTTTTACACTCATCACCAAACTCTGATACAATTTTCCTCCTTCTTAATTTTTTAAAGCTGTATTTGCCATGAGTTTTTTAACAATGCTAATATTTCTGATAGATTTTTATTAGCCCAATATTTTCACTAAAATCTCTACTATACAAAGGAGTCAAGAACATAGATGTTCTTTCATGAAACATATCCTTCATTAGCTTACTTTGAGAAAAAGTATTTTCAGGATTTAGTATTTTTACTTCATTATCTTTAATCCTTGATGTTGTTATTGTTAGCAGCTGTGAAATTTAACATTGATTTCTTATAAGGAACTTTCAGGTGAAGCAACTATTTTTTAAGACAGATTTTCTGAAGTTTGATCCCATCTAAGCAATAATTTCTTTTCAAATGCCTGTTTCTTTGTCTCATTATATTTTCAAAGTGATCATTCATTGCAGGTTGTTTGTTCAAAAGGCAAAGAACTTAATTTCCCATAAGTTTTTAAAACAACATTCAGTGTAAACTGCTTTCCCTTGTTTTAAGGATTTGAAAGTGGCGTGTTTGCTCTTATTGATAGCTTTTTGTCTAATCTGAGTTCTCAAGAGGTAATATTAAGTTTTCTAGCATTGCTTTGAGAAGAAACTTCATTCTGAGCTGAAAAACCAGTTTTTGGACAGTATCACCATCTTTAGCTGGAAAACTACATTTCCCAGAATGCATTTCTCGATATCAGTTTACTGTTGCAAGCTAGTTTATGGACTCCATTTCCCATAGTTCTTTTCGGGTCAGGGAGTAAACTTCTGGTACTTTTACCAGACTTTTTTAAGAAGTTTTTGCTTTTGCAACAGGAGATTTGAACCAAGTGTTTTAACTTTTCATTTAGAGGATTAATTAGATTTCTGATTTCTCTGGGCTGGCTTCAACAGGTGTCTCTGCTTTATTGGACACCATCCCTGAATCCGAACTGCACCTGCCTAATTAACTTGCATTTGAGGTGGGCATTTGATAGCAACTTACCTAGGGGTTTGTGTTTTTCATTAACCAGTCAGTGAAAAATAAAAGCATTTACAATTGATCTTTTTCATAGCTCCTTTGGAGACTTTTACTGATAGACATTTATCTCATTTTGTTTGTTCCTTCCGTCCCTCAGATGCAGGACTTCAGGTATCTGTCTGTGGCTTTGTACCTCTGTGTACCTCTGCTAGCTGCATTTTCTGGGGAGGAATCTATCCCTTTGACATTACCACTAATCAACTCATCTTTAACCAAGTGCCACAAAGAGAATGTAGCTAAGGGTGTGGAATCAGGCCCTTCTTTATGCAAGCATTTTAGTAAGTCAATCTTAACCTGTTCCCAATCTAGTATATTAAATTCCCTGGAGACCAGACCAAGGACTAACATTCTGGAGGATTTGAATTTGAATAAAATCTTTAGCTGTCTTAAGGACAGTGCCCTGCTGCTTCAGCAGTCCAATAAACTGTCCCTAGAGGAGCAACTGCAAGCTAGTTGCACCCATGACAATTCACCTTCTTTCTTTTTTTTCTTTATTAAGAATTTTTCTACTCACTCCAAAGCTATCCACAGAACCCCCTCCTCCCTCCTCCAACCCCTAGACCTCTTTCCCAAGCCATCCTGCATCCCCACATCCCCCAAATCAAGGTCTCCCATGGGGAGTCAGCAGAACCCAGCACACTCAGCCTAGGCGGGTCCAAGCCCCTTCCCACTGCACCAATGCTGTGCAAGGTGTCACACCACAGGCACCTGATTCCAGAAGCCTGCCCATAGACCAGGGACACATCCCAATCCCCCTGCCTGGGTGCCCCCCAAACCCTTCAAGCCAAACAACCATCTTCCCTATCCAGAGAGCCCAGTTCAGTCCCATGGGGGCTCCAAAGTTTCTTCTGTGTTGGGATGTTCAGGTCTTGCTGATGTAGGTTCTGATGGAGCCATATTGGATTTTATGTTGTTGGCTGTATTTTTGCACTGGCGTCTACCCTTCTCTTTCCCCACTTGGGGCAAGTGGGGTGTGTGTTTGAGGGAGCCGCTCTTGGTCTGATAATCTTGATCCAGTGGGAGCTCTTGGTCTAGTCAATGCTGATGGACTTTTTGCCTTAGGGAGCAGCTCTTAGTCCAAGGTGCTAGTGGGCTCTGTCTCAGGGAGTAGCCAGTCTTATTGTGTGGTAGATGGGGGTAGTCTGACCTGTCTGCAGGATGTGTGACTGCCAACGACATCTTAGTCCAGTTGGGTGCTGGCAAGCTGTCTCGGAACAGTAGCAGTCTTGGAAGGTGGGTGGGATTTGGGGGCAGTGAGGCTTGGGTTACAGGGTCTGATGGGGATGAGGGTAGTCTGACCTGTGTGCAGGAGGCCTACCTGCCAACTGGCCTGAAACTGGAGCTGCAATGCGTGGGGGTGTTGGGGCACAGGGTTGTGCCCCTTGGCACAAAGCCTAGGGACTGGGGTGTTTAGGTATGAGGATAAAGACTTGCCTCTTAGTCCAGTCAGATGCTGGCAGGCTCTGTCTAAGGGAACAGTTGCAGTCTCTGGAGGATGGGTTGGATTTGGGGGAGGTGGGGCTTGGGTTACAGGGTCTGATGGGGGATGGAGGTAGTCTGACCCATGTGCAGGAGGTCTGCCTGACAACTGGCCTGAAACTGAAACTGCCATGGGTAGGGATGTAGGGGTGCAGGGTTGTGTCCCTGGGCTCTAGGCTGGGGTGTTTGGGTATGAGGATAAAGACTCACCTCTTAGTCCAGTCAGGTGCTGGCAGGCTCTGTCTCAGGCACCTTCTCTTTTCTTTAAAATGCTGGCCAACCTTTCTTCAGGTGTCCATCAGTGGCGTCCCTTCTTTCTCAGATCCTAGTGGAACCTCCACTTGTAGCAACGCTTGCATTATTACTTGTTCACCATGTCTGAGCAAGGTGCTGAGGATTAAAAAGAGAGACAAGACAGCGGGGTCATTGGTCTCAGTAGAATGCCCTTTATTGAAGGCTGGAGGAGGCCTTGAATACAGACTTACAGCACAGTGGGAGAACCTAGGAGGGCAAAAGTTTGCTATAGATGTGTTACATTCCAGCATTACACCAATATGCAAGATACACAAACAAGGAACCTTCTATAAACGGTTTAGGAGGAATGAAACCAGCAGGGAATTAGGACATCTGATCAAGGTCAGCAAGCAAGGCAACAGCTCCCCCAAAATGGGGTCCAGGGTCCAACAAGTGGGAAAGCATCAAGTATGGGATACATATAGACAAATTTCTAAACACTCATATTAAATAAAACAAACAAACAAACAAACATGGAGCCAGATAAAAGGGTAAAAGCCTGAGAGAGATCAGAGAAATAGGGGAAGTCACAGCTGACCTTAACTCACCAACTTCACAGCTTCCAAATGCAAAACACTTCCTGTCTACCCACGCCTATATGTCTTGCTGTTCTGCCATATGATCTGCTCTCTCTGTCAACCTACGTCACTTCCTCTTCCTGCCCAGCTCTGTTACTTCCTTTCTGTTTATACAGCCCTCCAAACCTCCATGCTTAACTAGTGTTGGAATTTAAGGCATGTGCCACCATTCTGGCTCTGTTCCCAGTGTGGCCTTGAACTCATATAGGTCCAGACAGATCCTTGCCTCCAAAGTGATAGGATTAAAGGCATGCGCTACCATTGGCAGACTTTTGTGTTTACTTATAAGGCTGGCTTTTTCTTCTGATCTCCAGGCAAGCTTTATTTATTAAAGCACAAAGAAAATATCACCACATTTCAGCACAGATTCAATCTAAAAGTCATGTAGAAACATTAGGCATGGGATGCATGTCAGAAGTCATTTAGAAACATCTTTTAAAAATTAACTTTGGTCCAGGCAGTTGTTGGCTATAAGGAGCTAGGGGGTTAAAAGTTAACCCCTAGCTATTGATAGAGGAGCTGGCTGTAAGCAGGGAGCCATTGTTAGACGTTAACCTTTAGAGCTTCTGGCTATCAGCTTTTATTTTTTAGGTTTACAATTTTATTTTTCTATGTTCCTAGACCCTTTATTTCCCCCTTGAGTTTTAACCAGAATCAAACCTTTGATTCTTCTAGGTCTAAATATGAACCAGGTTATAATCCTGAATGATTTATATTAAAATTTGTTTTAAGCCATATAATAATCTCTTTAGTTTGTATAATGATGGTTAAGTATTATCTTCTTGTAAAACCATTTTAGTTAATGAATTTATCAACTGATAGCTCTGGGCCCATTCTCCTGGTATATCAATGGGCATTATAGTTAGACATTGTCCCCCACCCCATGCCACGGAATTTTCCTTTGACTTGGCCTTTTTAGCCTATTTTTGGGGTAGGGAGGGATGATGTATTTTCTTCTATAACTGCTTCAAGCTGAAATGGGACATAGATGGTCAGAGCTTAGGAGGGTAAAATGCTAGTCAAAGGTAAGGAGAAAGTTTAGGCAATGGCACATTTATCAGAAATGTCTGATTTGACCCAGATGGAGACAAGGAGCTTTCATATCAGCTGGATTGGTCCATATCTGCTTTTAGCATATCCATGGCTCACAGGATGAAGTTAGTAGTTGATACCTGGATGTGTCAGTCAGTCAAGTATAAATCTGCTGAAACAGACATAGACTAGAGACAAAAGTTAAAATTTAGGAATTTAAGGGAAAAGTATAATTGAAACTTTTAGGTTAATAGTCTTAGTAACTGGAGAAGGGGGAATTCCAAAGACAGGGGAGAAAGAGTGAGTGAGTGAGAGAGAGAGAGAGAGAGAGAGAGAGAGAGAGAGAGAGAGAGAGAGAGATCATCTTCAGGAATAGAGTAGGAGAAATTAAGCTATACTTATCTGGAGTCATTTTGACCTCTGTGTAGTGAATCCAAGTTTTATGACTCTTTTAATCCTCTAAGGCCTATGTGAATTTTTATCTTAAAAATGACATAAAAGTTTTAGACATATTAGTATTATCAATTTGTATTGAAATCCATATCACAGACAAATTAAGAAATAGGCATCTATAAAACAGCAGAAGTGGACTCATACATTTATATATGCAGCAAAAACTACAGATTTGGGTTAAAGGCATATGCATTTTTTTGTTGTTCAGAAAGCCAGGTATAGATTGGAAAGATATTTCTTTGGCCTGAGGAGAGGTATTTTAAGTTTATATTTAATCAATTGTCAGGGATTTAAGCAGCTATTACTGAGAGCAGTCATTTTAAATCATATTTGAAACCTGTTTGCCCCTTAATATGAAGTCTGTGAGTAAGGCAAAGCTGTTTTTTTTTTTCATCAAGAGACCTAGTAGCTTTAGAAAAAGCAAGGCTTGATTGGCTATAGCTTTGTGGAAGGATCTGGTTGTTTGATACTGCTAAGTTGATAAAGTTTTAGTTAGTCTAGCCATCAATTATTGTCAGAGACCTGAGAAGGATAAATTATACCTGAGTGCAGACCAAGCAGCTTCTGAATCTATAAAAAAAAAATGACAGGGACCAGTCCATAGCCAGGTCTCCATAGAGTTGGAGGCAGAAGTATGAGAACAGCATCAGCACTCTGCTGCCAGGTCCATAAGGAGAGAGATTTCCCTGTGGAAGTGGGACATGTGGAAAATTGATCTTATTTTATCTAAGCAAAAGTAGTGTAATCTATTGGTGAAATTATTAAGGCCACTCCATGTAGTTAAAAGGGAGGTTTATTTTGTGGGTTAACTTACAAATGAAGGGGTAGGTTGCAGTCTGGGAAAGGTATGGCACAGTCTGGCGGTGTTCTCTGGAGAACTCTGCTCAGTCTACCTCCAGTGTCCAGGGTCCCGGAACCAAGAGTACGCCCCCTCCTCTCTCTCTTGGGTCTTCTGCTTCCTCCTCCACCCTGCCTTGTGGGCATGACCATTACTGAAGCCTTAGTGGGGGTTGGAACTTCCAGGCCAATGCTGGGATGGCTATCCACTACAGTAATCAATTTCTAGTGTCCTGTTACTTATCTAGTCTGGGCCAGGTCCTGGCAGCAGATAGAAAAAACATAGCATAATCATAATCTGTATAAGGCAAAACCAAGCTCCAAAGTTCAATATTTGGGATTCATTGATAATTCTTTTGGTTCTTTTATTTAGAGGCTTGGATCATTTCTTAGGCTATATATCCTTGGCAGCATATACATAGCCTGCCTTCTAGATCTCAGCCTATTCCATTTCATTGTAGCTGGTGCTTCTGGTGACTATCATCTGGCCCTGGCATATATTTTCAAGCCTCAGCTGTTCCCTAGGATCCCTTCATGTCTTTAAAACCATTATCACCTTATCACCTGGGTGACTCTAGCTGCCAGAGCAAGATACATTATTGTGTGTAAAGTCATTGAAGTACACTTTTAATAGCTACCTATGTAAATTCTCTAGAACCTTATTGTTGATCATTTGACAAAGACATATGTACTTAGATATAAATTTCTAAGTTAGCTTTTGTTAATCTGAATAGATCTTTATAATCTTAGTAAAAGATTGCTGCCTACATCATGATGAGGTCATGAGCCAAAATGGAGGAAAGCCATGTGGTTATTGTTTAAAACAAGTTCTTCTAAACAATAATTATATGCACATGTATGCACAGTTGGATCTAAGTTATATACATATACATACAGAGTTGAAGCTAGCTTGCAAGAACATATATAAAGTGAATCCAAGTCATATATGTGTTCATATATACATATATGTATATATCTCTATTTTTTAACATAAACATTTTGCAGTGAAGAATCATCAGCTATTTTTAAAATGAAGAAAATCAGCCAGAATTAACCTAATACGGCCAAATTTCAAATTCAGTATTTGCAGGTATGAGAAACCATAACCAGAATAGTTCACATCCCCTCTGGCCTTCAACTTCCTACATACCTTCAGTCCAGTCCTTTGATTCTTAAGACATTTATTTCAGACAAATTTCTATTTCCTCTTTTTTTTAAAAAAAAAAAAAAAAATTTTAGCTTCCTGCCTTCTCTCTCACTTTTCAAACAAAATAGAAATTTTACCAAAGGCTTTCTTGTGGTTCCCCTCAGTAGTCTAGAATATATTGTATGGCTACAATATTTTAAACAAGAACAGAAATATATGTATATATTATAAAAAGAACATCATCCTGGGAGGACCTGCCCAACTTGGCCCCAGTTACTGGCCAATCTGTGGGCCCTGTGGGAAGGCTCACCTTTTCCAAGACTGCAGGCAGACCCTGCAGTCTCCACACCCTGCCCCCACACCCATTTGCCTGAGACCCCAGCCACTTCCTGAGACTCAGAGACCAGCCCCCAGCTCCCATCTGCTCCAGAACTCCCATCTGGACCAGAGGTGAGTGCCTGGTGTTATAGTCAGAGAGGCAACTGCCCCTGGGTCCCACCCCTGGGCAACATCCTGGGAGGACCTGCCCAACTTGGTCCCAGTTTCTGGCCAATCTGTGGGCCCTGTGGGAAGGTTCGCCTTTTCCAAGACTGCAGGCAGACCCTGCAGTCTCCGCACCCTGCCCCCACACCCATTTGCCCTAGAACCCAGCCAATTCCTGAGACTCAGAGAGCAGCCCCCAGCTCCCATCAACCCTGGAACTCCCATCTGAACCAGAGAAACCCTCTGGTGGACACTACAACCTCAACACCTTGCACCCACACTCTTCTGCTGGAGACCCCAGCCACTTCTGGAAACTTAGAGACCAGTGTCAAGCATTCCATCCTGCCCCGGAACTCCCATCTGGAACAGAGAGCCCCCAGCTCCCATCTGCCCCAGAACTCCCATCTGGACCAGAGCTTCCATTCTATCACAGAACTCCCATCTGGACAAGAGGAGCTCCCATTTGGACAAGATAAGGAGACACCAGGGACTTCCTGAGACTCAGAGTCCACCCCCCAGCTCCTATCCGGCCAGCACTCTCATCTGGACTAGAGCTCCCATCTGGACCAGAGCTTCCATCTGGACAAGAGAGAGGCTCCCTAAATCTGTCAGCTCTCTCTGGACCAAGTACACTGATAAGACCAAGAACAAACCCACAAGAAGATGGGCAGATGCCAATGAAAGACCCCCACTGGAGATCTTCCCTCAGGAGAGACCCCGAACCCAAGGAACACACTGAAACCACAGATCAGATGCAAACAGCAAGAGGGTTTATTTAAATGCACAGGTACCTGGGGCGACAAAGTCTCTTGGAGGACTTGCGCGCCTTCCTAGGGTAAGGGGGACTTTTTATAGGATCCCAGGGGCAGAAGCGCGGTTACAGAAGCGAGAAGCATAGTTACAGGGTTCCCATTGTTTGATTCAAATAAGGCCAGGGTGAACTTGGGGACATATTTTTAGTTCTCGGAAATTTGATGTGTGTGGCTGACTTGGCCTTGACTAGGTTACAGTGGGTGTTTTCCTAGCCCAACTGTTTATTCCCCAAGGCCAGGTGGCCAACCATAGATATCCTGTTTTGACTCAATGGTTTCTTTCCCAAGGCCGGGTGGCCGACCACAGACCACAGTTATCTCTCCCAAGGCTGGGTGGCCGACCACAGTTATTCTGTTTTCTTGACTTAAGGTGAACTCCTGTTTTTCTGGCACTTGTCTTGCAGAATGGCATTCCTACGGCTAAGCAAAGGCCTGCTATAAGCCTATAAGTGGGGTCTTTCATTCCCCCATTTTCTTATGGTCCCAAAATGGAATCTTTCATTTTAGGATGGAGAATAAGGGGTCATCTCCATCTCTGACTGCCTTAGCCTCTGATATTGCTGGGTTAGGACCAAGGCATGGACAACAGAAACCCTATCCTTGACGAATTGTACCAATCTATTGAAGATGCATGGCCCAAACAATAAAATGAGCAGGAGGATGATTAGGGGGCCCATAATGGTGGAGACAAGGGTGGTGAACCAGGGTGACCTTTGGAACCATCCTTCAAACCATCCCTGTTGTGACTCGAATAGTTGTCTCTGTTTCAATCTCTCTCTCAATTTAGCCATGTTATCCCTCACTACTCCAGTATGACCTGCATAGAAGCAACATTCTTCTTTAAGGGCCGCACATAGGCCACCTTCTTGTAGGAAGAGGATGTCTAACCCTCTCCTGTTTTGTAAAACAACCTCAGATAGAGATGTAAGGGATTTCTCTAGGGCACTTATAGATTCCTCTAGGGCCTGGATGTCAATATGCATTGCTGCCTGTAGGTGTTGGAACTGGCAGGTCTCTAGGAGGGCAGTCGAACCGGTGCCCACCCCTGCAGCTATGGCCACTACAGTGAGGCCCCCCAGTAACAGAGCCAGAGTTATGGAAACAGGCTCCCTTGTATACCTGTTTCTTCCTTCTAGGAAATGGTATACATAATCAGGCTCATGATAAGTGATTCTAGGCCATAGTTCAATTAAAATACAGAAGTCTCTGGTGATGTTTAAAATTGCAGCGGACACACAAGGAGTGAGTCCGGTGCTGCATGCCCAGTATGTACCGTTTGGGGCTGCCAGATAGTAGTTCCCAGGTGATAGGGCTTGAGTCCTGTTGCATAGGGCTTGATGGGTTCTAGGAACGGCTCCTATACATGACCCCTGTCCAGATACTTCGGATAGGGTCAGCCTATGTCGGGGGTTGTTGGTGCAAGAGGTGGGTGGATTGGTATGGTTAGTATAGTTCCCAAGGATTGCTAGGCCTTCATAATGAGGGGGGGTGCTTATCAGACATAACCAACATTCCTGGGTCCGGTCGGGGTTGGTGACATTTAGAGCCAGGTAAGCGCCCTGCACCAATTGGAGTAGCCTATCTCCCATGCCGGGCCTCTGGGGGGGGGGGTCAGGTGCAGATCTGCTGGCAGCGGGACCAGAGGCGCTGGTGTTCATCAGGGGCCCTGGCGTAACCTGTTGGCTTTTATCATTTGCGACCAGGGACCTGGCTGGCTGGGAGGGGGACTTTTGTTCGGACAGAACTGAATTTGGCCCCATGGATTGTTTTATATCCTGTATTTTAAGCTTGAGTTTAAACGTCAGCCCTTTGTCTTCGCCTGATAGATACCAGCGTAGACCCCAGGTGCGACCCGTTGTCCAATCTGCGAAGGACTTCCCTGTTTTGGTGAAGGATATATTTAGGAGGAGGGATAATCCCCCTAATAGGGATTTTGGTATGTTATTCCAGTAACATCCGCTGGCCCCCGTATAGACTTTAGCATATTTTCTTTTAACAGTAATTAAATCCCAGGAAGAGGAGGGTTTCCAGTAGGCACTTCCAGAGGTTTCATATCCCCATTTAGCACAAAAGTACTGGGTGTATCCTCCACATTTGTATGCCTGGTCTGGCGTTCTACCATCTTTAGGACATACATAGAAATTGCTTTGGGCAAGATGGCAGCGTGACGTGGGGCCCAAGCATCCGCTATAAGACCGTCGCCCTTCTGGGTGTGTTGCATGCGAGGTGTTTAACTGATTATGTCCTTTATCTCGTACAAGTCTTATCTTTAGTGGGTTTGGAGAGCGTTGAACCTTCCATGTAGATGTCTCGGTGCTCTCAGCTTCGTCGGGTTCTTTGGCGGCCTTCACATGCGACACATGGACCCAAGCCACTATCCCGTCAACCTTGAGTGCAGTGGGAGTGGTTAACAAAACGGTGTATGGTCCTTTCCACCTCGGCTCTAGGTTCTTGGATTGATGACGTCGGACCCAGACAGAGTCCCCAACCTTGAATGGGTGAGGCACCACCGGGCGATTCAGTTGCTCCCAGTAGGCGTTGGCCAGGGGTTTCCACACCGTCTTCTGTACCAGTTGGAGGGCTTGGAGGTGCACCTCCAGGGTAGGGCTAGTGGCAAAAGAGGAGATATCAGGGTGAAGGAAATTTACAATTGGTGGGGGAGCCCCATATATAATCTCAAACGGGGTTAGGCCGTGAGGCCCAGGAGTATTCCGGGCTCGGTAAAGGGCTAGTGGGAGTAGGAGCACCCAATCTCTAGTGCCAGTTGCAAGCGTTAATTTGGTTAAAGTCTCCTTAATGGTTCTATTCATGCGTTCTACCTGTCCTGAGCTCTGGGGGCGGTATGCACAATGGAGTTTCCAATCGATCCCCAATAGCCTGGCCACTTTCTGACTTACCTGGGAGACGAAGGCGGGCCCATTGTCTGACCCCAATATCTGGGGCATTCCATACCTGGGAAAGATGTCATCCAGGAGTTTCTTGGTTACCACGTTAGCGGTCTCCTTCTTGGTAGGGAAGGCCTCTGTCCATCCTGAAAAAGTGTCTACAAAAACCAGAAGGTATCTGTACCTATACAGTCCGGGTTTTACCTCGGTGAAGTCAAGTTCCCAATGGACTCCAGGGCGGTGGCCTCGCAGGAGGCTCCCTCTGTTCAGATGGGCTTTTCCTGGGTTAACATGGGCACAAGCAGGGCAGCTGGAAGTCACCTGTTGGAGGACCTGTTCCTGATTCAATAATACAGTGTTCGAAGCTTCATCAGCCAGAAGGGCCTTCATCTTGTTTTTGCTTAAATGGGTTAGCGCGTGGAGGAACTTGAGCATGTATTTGGTGTGGGAGGTTGACATAACTAATTTGTCATCCATGATGTAAGCTTGTCGCTCGGGGCTCCATTCCACCCCCATTTTCTTTGCTAGTTCCTGGTCCTCCAGGCTGTAGGGCATGGGGTCCCTGCTTGGCTGTTGGTCCTGCAAGACCAGCAGCTGGTCGCCCTTGGGGGATTGTAAGGCGACTGTCCGAGCCGTCAGATCAGCTAGCCGATTTCCCCACGCTATGACAGAGTCATCCTTCTGGTGCCCGGGACAATGTATAATGCTGAGCTGATGTGGGAGGAACAAAGCCCTTAAGAGGTCTAAAATTTCCTTTTTGTTCTTAATTTCCTTGCCCTCCGAGGTTAAGAGGCCTCTCCTTCGGTAGATTTCTCCATGTACATGGGCGGTGGCAAAGGCATATCTGCTATTGGTATAGACCGTGAGTTTCTTACCTTCCGCCATCCGGAGGGCCTGAGTCAGTGCGACCAGCTCTGCCTTTTGGGCCGATGTTCCGGGCAGCAGTGGCGAGGCCCAAACTATCTCTGATTCGGTGGTGACAGCTGCTCCAGCCCTCCGTTCTCCTTCTTGGAGGAAGCTGCTCCCATCCGTGAACCAGATGAAATCTGGGTTCGACAGTGGTTGATCTGTTAGGTCGGAGCTGGTGCCATGGGCCTCCGCCAGAATCTGGAGGCAATTGTCCTCCTCGGATGGGTCTGGCAAGGGCAGCAGGGTAGCGGGATTGAGGGAGACAACTGGTCCGAACACCACTCGGTCTGTGTCTAACAACAAAGCCTGGTAGTGGGTCATCCTGGAATTTGAGAGCCATTTATCTGGGGGCTGCCGGACCAGGACTTCCACTGCATGGGAGGATAACACAGTTAATGGCTGTCCCAAAGTCAGTTTCCCTGCGTCCTTGAGCAAGACAGCAATGGCGGCTACCATGCACAGACAAGGGGGCCAACCTGCAGCTACCAGGTCTAATTTCTTGGATAGATAAGCTACAGGTCTCTTCCATGGCCCCAGTCTCTGCACCAGCACTCCTTTTGCAAAGCCTGAGTTCTCGTCCACGAACAGTTCAAAGGGCTTAGTCAGATCTGGTAGGCCAAGAGCTGGTGACTCGAGTAAAGTTCTCTTAATTTGTTGAAAAGCCTGTTGTTGCTCCTCTCCCCAGTGGAACATGACCCCGGGCTTGGTGAGAGGATACAGAGGGGCAGCCATTTCAGCAAAACCTAGGATCCAGAGGCGGCAGTAGCTGGCTGTACCTAGGAACTCCCGCACCTGGCGGGGGTTCCTTGGAGGGGGTATGGAGATTATGGCCTCCTTCCTTGCCTCCGTGAGCCATCTCTGTCCTCCCTCCAGGGTGTAACCCAGGTAAATGACTTTGCTTTGGCAAATCTGGGCTTTCTTGGCCGAAGCCCGATAGCCCTTCTGTCCCAGTTTAGCCAAAAGGGCCCGAGTGCCTCTTAAACATTCAGCCTGGGTTCTGGCCGCTAGGAGGAGGTCATCCACATATTGGAGCAAGATTAAGGCCGGGTGTTTGACCCGGAACTCGGCCAGGTCTGAGTGTAGGGCTTCATCAAAGAGGGTCGGGCTGTTCTTAAACCCCTGGGGGAGCCGAGTCCAGGTCAACTGTCCTGAAAGTCCCATCTCTGGGTCTCTCCATTCAAAAGCAAACAGCAGTTGGCTCTGGGGATGCAATCTCAAACAAAAGAAGGCATCCTTTAAGTCCAGTATCGTATACCAAATGTGGGTTGGTGGGAGAGTGCTGAGGAGGTTGTAAGGGTTTGGCACCGTGGGGTGTATATCTTCAACTCGTTTATTAACCTCCCTCAGGTCTTGAACCAGTCTGCAATCCCCTGTCCCAGGCTTTTTTACAGGCAGGAGGGGGGTATTCCAAGGGGATCGACAGGGCACAAGTACCCCCTGGTCCAGGAGCCTCCGGATGTGTGGTTTAATGCCCTCGTGGGCTTCCCGGGACATGGGATACTGTTTGATTGAAACAGGAGTGGCGGAGGCTTTTAACTGAATAACAAGTGGGGGTTGGTCGTGAGCCAGCCCCAAGCCGCCAGTCTCTGCCCATGCCGAGGGAAATTCTCTCAACCAGTCCTGCATCCCTTGTGGTGGCCCCTTAGAGGGCTCGGATTCAAACAGGCGGTATTCCTCTTCCAATTTTAGGGCTAGGACTTGTAGGGGGGTCCCTTTGGGTCCCGTAACGGTCGACCCCTTGTCATCAAAATAGATCTGAGCCTTGAGCTTAGTCAACAGGTCTCGGCCCAATAATGGATGTGGGCAATCAGGTATATGCAAAAAAGAGTGGGTTACCTGTCCAGATGCCAGCTGAACCTTTCTCTTGGTGGTCCATCAATACCTCCTGCTACCCGTGGCCCCCTGGACCAAAGCTGTGCGGTCACTGAGAGAGCCTCCATTATGTGTCAGGACTGAATGTTGAGCCCCGGTGTACACTAGGAAGGTCACTGGCTGCCCCCCGATCTTGAGAGTTATCCTAGGCTCAGGAGGGGGCCTCCTGGCCTTGACCTCCCTAATCTTCCAGATTGAGGAGGTCCGTGGCCCTTGGCTTAGTTCTCCGAGATCCTTGAGGTTTCCTTGGGCAATCACGAGCCCAATGTCCTTTCGCTTTGCAGTAAGCACACTGGTCTTTATCAAGGGGTGTCCTTCTTTGATCTCCCATCCTAACTCCCTCTCTGACCTGTCCCTGAGACACTACAGCGGCCAGGACTTTACTTATTTCTTTATGACGTCTCTTATCTCTCTCTTCCTGTTTCTGCCACATCCTCTCCTCCCGCTCTTCGGGAGTCTCTCTTTTATTAAAAACTTTCTCTGCCTCTCTCAATAAATCTGACAAACTGAACGAATGCAATCCCTCTAGTCTCTGTAACTTGGCCCTTATATCTGAACTTGACTGATAGATGAAAGACAAGATGACGCTCGGCGCCTGTCCTGGATCTTCCAGATCATACGGGGTATACATCCTATAGGCCTCTTTGAGTCTTTCCAAGAATGCTGCCGGCATCTCATCCTTTCCCTGGACCACATTTCTGATCTGAGCCAAATTGGTAGGGCGCCTAGCAGCCCCCCGAGACCCGCTAAGAGCAACTGGCGATAGAAACATAGGTGCTCCCTACCTTCTGGGGTCATGAAGTCCCAGTTTGGGCGGGTGAGGGGAAAGGCTGCATCAATGACATTAGGCAATTGGGTGGGTCTTCCATCGTCTCCAGGAACCTGCTTCCGAGCCTCCAAGAAGACTCGCTGCTTCTCCTCCACTGTTAGGAGGGTCTGCAGCAACTGCTGACAGTCGTCCCATGTGGGCTGGTGGGTCACTAAAATGGACTCAATCAGGTTAGTCAAGGCAACAGGGTCCTTAGAGAAAGGAGGATTATGCTGCTTCCAGTTGTAAAGATCAGAGGCCGAAAATGGCCAGTATTGGAGCTGGTGATTGGGGCCCTCCCAGAGGGGGAAGGCCCTGGATTCTTTGGCTGGTTCGTTGCACCTTCCTCATAGGCGACCGGCAATTGGGGAAGGAGCTGGAGCCTCATCGGCAATTGGAGAGGGGGCCGGAGCCTCATCCTCCCGCTGTCTCTGTAGAGGATGTTCGGGGGCCAGCGGCGGTTCTGGTGCCGCCGCGGGGACCGCCGGTCCCTCTGGCCCCCGGTTCCCCGGGTATGGCGGTGGGTCCTCTGTCAGGAGGTCAATAAGAGGCGAATTGGGGTCCGGGGGAAGGACAGGGGTCTTAGGGGGATCCTTTTGTGGGAGAACAGGGTAAAGGGAGGAGGTAGGGGGGGCGAGAGGGGGCAGCAGTGCCGTGGGGGGGGGGCAGGCCTGGGGCGCTGGAGGGGAGAGAAACGGCCTAACCCATGGGGGAGGTTCTGG